>NC_137792.1:113139142-113244537 GCF_963383645.1 Muscardinus avellanarius | reverse complement strand
TTTTTCTATAAGATTAACATAGTATAATGGAATGAACACTTGGTTGAGAATCAGGAAGCCAGGAACTTTTTTTTCAGTACTGGGAATGGAACCCAGAGGCATTCTACATCTAAGCTACATCACCAGCCCTATTTTTTATTCTTTATTTTGAAACAGGGTCTCACTGAGTTGCAAACAGCTTCACTAAGTAGCTGAGGTTGTCCATGAACAGCGATCCTCCTGTCTCAGCCTCCCAAATGCTGGAATTACAAGCATGTACCACCATACCTGGCTCAGGAACTTTTACTAAAGAACTTTGTGAACTTGTGCAAGATATTCTTCATTTTCCAGTCCTCAGTTTCATCATTTGACAATAAGAGAGTTGAACAAGTTGGTTAGAAGGCTTCTTAATTGTAATGCTCTAATTTAATAACTAGCCAGCTATTGAGGGTCATTGTATAATGGTTAACAGACAAGTTCACTATTATTACTATTATTCTGATCCTTATTACTCCTACAAATTGCCAGACTCATATTGTAAGATGTAAATAGATTTTGAAAATGTGACAATAACTATGGAAATATATATGGTGGTTCCTCAAAAAATTAGGAATAGAATTGCCATATAATATAGCTATACCACTTTTCAGTAATTATCCAAAATAATTAAAGTTGGCACACTATAGCAATACATGCATACCCATGCTTATAGCAGCACAATTCACAAAATTCAGGTTGTAGAATTAGACTAGGTATCCATCAATAAATGCATGGATAAAGAAAATGTGTTATATACAAACAATGGAGTTTTCCTCAGCCATAAAGAAGAACAAAATTATGTCATTTGCAGGAACATGGATGAACTAGAGACTATCAGGCTAAGTGAGATCAACCAGACTCAAGAAAATTAAGGGCCATGTGTTTTCTCTCATATGTGGAATTTAGAGAGAAAAAAGGGTTCTTATGAAAATAGAAGGGAAGCATGTAAGATAGAGGGAATAACGAAGAGGGAGGATGGAGAAGGGTAGAGGGAGGTACTAGCAAATTAAATATTATATTATGTGCATGCATGGATATTCCATGATGAATCCCACTATTCTGTATAATTATTGTGCACCAATGAAAATGTTAAGAAATAAAAGTTTCCAGTGACCGAGAGGGTCCCTGAACAAAAGTGCTTTCCCTACCATACCAAATAATAGCTCCAAACAATTATTATTTGGGCACAGTGGTGCATGCCTGTAGCTCTCGCTACTGGGGAAACTGAAGGGGAGCACTTCAGTCCAGCTTGTGCACTTTGGCAGCCTGTACCAGATAGTGAAACCTCAAATGGAAATATAAGAAATGAGGAGGCAGCTGGGCATGGTGGTGCATGCTCATAATGTGAATACTTGGGAGATTTTGACACAAGGATGATCACAGGTTCAAGTCAGCCTCAGGAACTTAGTGAGGCCCTTGGGGACTTGGCGAGACTTTTTAAAAATAAAATAGAGCTAGGGGTGTAGTTTAGAGCCAGTACTTAAATTCTGCTGATAAAGAAGTTCTTTAACCTTGGCCGTATTCACTGCAGCATCAAAAGAATACAGAATAAATATGGAGTTAGGGTAAACTTTCCAGCTTGGCTAGTTCATCAGGTTAAAATATTAGAATTGGGGGGATAGTAGTCCAGACTTTCTGGGAAATAATAATTTCTAACTTGTGATTTAAAGAGACGAAGGATTCAGAGTTCTAGAAGTTTGGTGATGAAAATTTGAAAAATATTGTAGTATATCCAGATAAAAACAAAACAAACAAAATAAAAGATTTGAATTTAGCGTAGGGATAAACTGATTTGCCTTGTTTGTTAACTTAATATTAGAGAATGATAGAATGTGAGGAAAATCCTATTGTTGCTGATAAAAATATTATTTTTGTAGATAAGATGCTTTGGTAACAATAATTAGAATAATTCATATTTGAACAAAATCTGAAAAGCATTTGCTACTGAATCAATGTTTATTTCTTTGACTTTCTCCTACTCAAAGTTTTGATTACTTACTCATAGATGAGAAATTCCCAGTACTCAAAAGGACAGTGTTAGTAGAGAATGAGATGCAGATCACTGGGGATAATAAGAGGCAAATCTTCTTAAAAGAAAATATATAGTGTGTGGGTAGTTGAACTAGATGATTTTTTATTCTCTTTCTAAATCTAAGATTATTTGCATTTACTCTGAAATGATGGGTAAAACAATAAGAAATCTGAAAGGTATATCTTTTTTCATACTAGGGATTAAAGCCAGGGGCATTCTACCTCTGAGCTAGACCCCAGCCATATTTTATTTTATTTTTTATTTATTTTTGAAACAGGGTCTCACTAAGTTTCAGAGGGCCTCACTAAGTTGCTGAGGCTGGCTTCAAAACTGTGATACTCCTGTCTTAGCCCCCCCCAAATACTGTGATTAAACATCCCATTGGTATAATGTTTATAGAGTAATGACTTTGATCCATAACATCTCCCAAGACCTCACAAAGAGTAAACAGCCATGATGGAGCTTGGTTGCTGAGGAGGGGTTCCTGGGAGTATGGCCTTGGGGATTATATATGGTCATTCCTCCTTTCCTCCTTCTCTCTTGCTTGTAGCCTTCATGATGTGAGAGCTGAGGACTTTCTCTCTTACCCTGTCTCTGCCTCCTGCTTCCATGCCCTTACTTCTGCTGACTTAACTGGCCTGATATAGACTAAACCCTGAAATCTCCAGAACTGCGTGCAAATAAACCTTCTTTCCTATAAATTGTGTGGTCAGAATTATAGCAGTGATAATGCTGATTGAAATACTGAGGTTTACAGTATACACAAACATAGGTTAACTAGAAAATGTTGATGCTTCAATTAATGTAATTTAAGACTAAATTACTTTCTGTTCTTTAGTAGATTATTTAAATTTTTAACTAAGTAAATCTGGATTTATGGAGTCCCACTGAGAAATAATCCACTTTTGTTTGAGTTCTTGATAACAATTGAGGCAAAATCAGTTTTAAGACACTGCATTTCTGAGTAAATATTTTATTTAACTTCCTCAGAAATTCCACAAGGCTCATCAAGGTAACCTGGCATCTCAACTAATCACTGAGATTTATTATAAAGAAATCCTAAGTGTCCCAACAACAGAGCACATTATTCAGGAATGTGAAGATGTATTCTTAGATCAGTACCTCATAGGTCTTAAGTGTTCATCTTTGGTCCCCTCAGTCATGGAGCATCTCAAATTTAATGTTGGGGGAATGTATGCAGATGTGTACAGAAGTGACTTCCCCAATTCTGATATACTGTCAGCCTACCTGCCTCCATTGTTGGAAAATTAAACAGAAGGATATAGAGCTTTAATCTACCAGTTATGAAGCCCTCTGTCTACCTGACATGGAGTCCTACTATGTATGCATTGAATGCCCTGTGTATTCTTTCTGTGAGGAGGGTTCAGAATGAGTGCTAAAAATTCACGTAAGCATCTCAAAGCCTACTTAAGGAACATTTGACAGATAAAAGGTCAAATAAATTTGTTTTGCTTAGCAAAAATTTTGATACAAAACATGATCTGTGTTTAATGGTGGACATATAGATCAAACTCCATACAATAGAATCAGAGATTTTTATAGATGATTCAGAAACCATTGAAAATACCTGAGACTTTTGATAATAGCTTCTCTTTTATGTTTGATATTTGGAATAAATGCCATACAGTGTAAGTAAGCCATAAAATAACCAAATTTTTCCCAATAGGCTTCCCATTGAATGTATAAACCATTGATCATCTGTCTATTTAAATGGTTCCTATTTGAACTCTCATGCTTTGAAGGCTTGCCTATTTACCCAGAAGATAGCATTGAGGGTTCCACATTTCACTTCTGTGTGATCTCTGCTAGTAGCACTCTGGAATTGTTTTTAGTAAAGTCATTTTAGATATATTTATTGCCACTGTAGATACAATTTTTAGGTATTGAGTTATCAATATTTTAAACAAATAAAATTTGAAGGTCTGAGAGGAAATAATATGTTTTATAAAAGGAAAGAACATTTTATAAATTGTATTACAAAATGTATAATGGATTGTAATATAGTTCATTTTATCATTTTTTGTTGCAGGAAGCCACTTCACCACAGAATACTAATATGCCAGTGGTACCCAGTACCTCTTGTATACAGGTCACTGCAAATGTTCTTCTGAAATGCTTAACTTCAGAATTACAGTTTTAAAGTAAATAATTGATATCCATATTGTGAAGACACAAAATACTATAGGATTTTTGAAGTATAGATTAAGCTATCTGCACTATCACACATAATGTGCATGATTTAATAAAATATCTTTGCTCTCCCTAAAAATGCATAATAAAGCCAACCATTAATCATTGATTGCTAGGAGTTTTAAGTATATTGTTAAAAATATGTAATCAACAGTTTGGAGAATTGCCAGAGAAGAGTTTGTGAACCCATCAAACAAGAATTTCAGTGTAAATCAGGTGCAATGGCACACACCTATAGTCCGAGTATTTGGGAGGCTGATACTGGAAGATCACAGGTTTGAGGTCAGTCTCAGCAACTTAGACCCTTAGAAACTTATCACGACCCTGTTTTCAAATTAAAATAGGGATGGGGTATAGCTCAGAGGCAGAATGCCTCTGGGTTCAACCCTCAATAATACATAGACACATACACACACACAAACACACACATACAATTATAGGAAGCCACTGTTATATTTTAAATAGTAATGGAGGATTGGGAATGATGCAATCATGTTTGTGGGATTTATTTTCTTTTCTCTTCTTTCCTTTTGTTGTCTTTTTTGGGGAGTACTGGGGATTGAATCCAGAGGCATTCTACCTCCAGCCCATACCCCTAACCCTATTTTATTTTATTTTATTTTATTTGAAACAAAGACTTGCTAAGTTGCTGAGGCTGGTCTCAAACCTGAAATTCTGCTGTCTCAGCCTCCCAATTACTGAGAAAACAGGTGTATGCCACACCTGGATATGATTGTGTTTTGAAAGTCTGCTGGATTCAAGACCTCTGGAACAGTGTGGAAATAAATGAAGACCAACTGAATGAGAAAAATGCAAAGACAATTTATGCAAGATTGCTATCAAAAGGCAATTAGCCACCATCATTTGCCTTTTGGCAGGAACTCAAAGGCATGCAGAGGAGTGGGAAAGTTTTATTGTGGAAAAACGTAATCCTTCAGGCATGCCCTGATTGGAGGCTGTTGGCATGAGGAAGCTGTAGGTTGGCTAACTAAGAGTGGAACATCCTATGTGATGGATTAGAGATGCAAACTTGGCTTTCTTTTGCTGGCTGTAAGTTACAAGTGGGTCCTGAGTTGGAAACTTCCTTCAAATTAGATAAGCTGTCAGTTATTAACCAAGTCCTATGCATTTTGTACCAATTGTTTCAGAGGTTATTATTTGACTTCCTGGACTCGTTACTAGAGAGAGCAATCTAAACTTTTATGAGTCTGACAAATAGATAGCTTTCTTCTTGGGTTGGTTACTGTAGATGATGGTTTGGTTTCCTAGGCAGGTTGCTACAGGTTACAGATCAGAGCTCTAATTTTATGTATAGTTTGGCTCTTGTTGGGTTTTGGTTGTGTATTTAGTCTCTTAACAGTATGGAGATCTCTGAGTTCTTGGAGTCTAGAGAGCTGCAAAGAAGAGGAGATAATGATAAAGAAGTGAGTAAATGATAAAAAGTAGTAATGCCTTAAACTTTACATTGAACACGTGTCTGCATTGAGATTTAAAAAGGTAACCTTTAGCACTGCATTTTCACCTAGTAAGAAGTATCTTTTTGTCTGGCTCAGGAGAATAATTTAAATGATGGAGATCTGATCCTGGTAGGAGAGAAGGGTAGAATAAGAAAGTGAAGGAAGATATTTGGAGGCAGGTATTGAGGTATGGTTTTCAAAAAGAAAACTGACTACAATTTTAAGTTTAGAATAGCTTTGTGATTCAGGTAGACTAGGTTAAGCATTTCCCTAGATTAGGTCCAACTCCCAAATGTGTTTGTGGCATTCTCAATTATACATTATGTTTCCAGGAATGTACTGGCATATCTGAAATTTTGTTCACTTGCAGCCACTTTGGTATCTAAAGAAGGTATCTTACCAATTAAATAGTGTTGTTATTTTCTGTTTCCATTATTCCCTAAACAGAACTAAATTTCAGTCTGTTCTTTATCTCTCTCCTCTCCTCTCCTCTCCTCTCCTGTCTTCCCTTCTCTTCTCTTCTCTTCTCTTCTCTTCTCTTCTCTTCTCTTCTCCTCTCTTTGTTCTCCATCTCTCTCCTTCTGTAAAGAACAACTAAACCAAATGGTGGTTGCAGCCTGAAACAGAAATTCAGAATTACAGCTAATCTGAACAATTAATGTCCTTCATTTTTATTCTACCCCTTTCCAACAAACTATATCTTATTTCAGTTTTTTGAGGTGGGCATTGTAGAAAGGTTATTTTCATTTCAGGCCAATGGAACCAATCTACTGACTGAAACTGCTCAGCCCTAAGACTTTAAAATCACCTGCAATAATATTATAAACGGAGGAAGCAATGCCTATCCTTGGGGAGGTTCCTGAGTGTTTCTCTGACCTACACTGATTACCTCAAGATACTACCTGTAGTCCATATGAGCCCATCCATTCCGAATTGGGTTTACAAAGTTAAAAGGAAGCTGGTAACATTGTGCTTTTCATCCAAGGCCACTGGCCTTTATAAGAAATGTGGTGTCTTTTAAATATGGCAGAAAAAAGAGTTAAAGAGAAGTTAACTACCGGGATGGAATTTCCCCAAAGCATAACACTGTCTTTGCTTTCAAGCCATGAAGCATTGACTCATTTTGTTTTTGAAATTGTAGCTAATGACCTAGACAGGGAAAAGAAAAGATGAAATTCAAACACTTAAAATTCATTGAGGGAAGAATCAATTCCATTTATCATTAGGATTTGGAGCTCAGCCACAAACACACACACACACACACACACACACACACACACACACACACACTTTATATCTTGCATTTTTATGATTCATTATAAAGATCATTACTGAACAGCAACAATTGTACCATTATGTTTTATGGACATACTCCCTTACTCATTTCCTTTCCAAAAATTGTTTGCCTGTGCAATCCCAGAAGGTATTTTTTTTTTATTCTGTGAAAAAGTCAAGCAGAAACATTGATGTAAGTCCCATTTATGGAAATTTGGGCTGTTTTCCAACATTCACACTGGAATGTAGTTGTAACTCAAGTATATTCTCCTCTAAAAGGACACTGTGAGTCAAAACATGTTTTTCTCATTCTTCCAGTGCACAAATACAAATATTGCTGGAGAAGCTGAACTTATTGATTATGCAGGAGGAAAGAAGAAAAGAGATGGAGAGAGGGGTTGTAGAGGTAAGATAAAGGATAGGGGAAGAATAGAAGGAAAGTTACAGTAAGAAAAGGCCCCACTCCTGGGGATGAAACCCAGTGCCTGGCACATGCTAAGCAATGTGTGAAATACCAATGAAACCTCTTTCACATTCATATCCTCAGGGACAGAAGCCCCACAACTGTCTCCATAAACCATACACAACACAGTTTCTTCATTTCTCCCAAGTACTTGGCAGCATGATTTTCATATAGAAAGTTCTTTACATAGATATAATGCAAAATTTAGGGAAACTAAAATTGGCAATTTTTTTAGCTGAAGGCTAAGAGGAAGCAGGTCAGTAGTATATTTGTTTATATCAATCTCAGATAGAGGTTGTGTGTTAACATGTATTAACTTCTGAAAAGACTATTTAGCTTGGAGTTCAGAGTTCCACACAGTTGAGTCCCAGTCTTATAAAGGAGTTTCTTGTATTTTCAAGCATGAACCCTCAATTGAAGTCAACTCTTCTACTCATTGTCAAAACATGTCAAGGATGTACAAGCCTTCACAATTTTACTTCTATGAATTCTCTCACTTGGCTTTCCCTTATTCAGCCTTTCCTTCTATGAATGAAGTTCCCTAGACTTCAAGACTCAGACCACATGACACCTCTCCATAGATGCTTTCAAATATTCAATAATACCATTAACCTACTCTGATGACTTCCCCTGATCTCATAATTGATACCACTCTTTTTTTTTCTTGTTTTAGCAGCTGCTACTGGTAAGCAGTAAACTCTTGCTCACCTCCCAGACACTAGTCATTGTCTATAGTGAACACAAGTTAGTGTATGATTCAGGCTACATATGTGGGGGTTTTTTGGCTTTCACAGGGTTTAAAGTTCAACAAATATTTTAATTTTGATATTTAACAATAAATAAATGTTTCTTTTTCTTGAGATCCAGAAGATTTGGCAATACTGGCTTGTATTCCCACATAAGAGCAATTGACTAGTAGTTTCCCCTTTGAGATGGGTATTTGCTCTCTTTTTGGTTTAAACTTATTCTTCTATATGACCTCCTTAATTTATGTGTATTTGACTTTGCAACTTGTATTGTCAAACCTGGAAAAACTGCTTGAGTTTTCCCACTTGATGGGGTTTTAACATGACTTTTTCATTTCTTTATTGATAGATGATTCATAAGTATAGTCAACATGAGATGCATTAGATCTCCAAAATGTATTCATCTATAAATGAAAGTCTGTACCCTTTCACCTTTATCCCCACTTTCCATTCTACTCTCTTGATAACCACCATTCTTCTCTCTACTTCTATGAGTTCAACATTATTATACTCCATATGTAAGTGACATAATGCAGTATTTGCCTATGTCTGGATTATTTCACTGAGTATAATGTCCTCCAGGTTCATCAGTGTTGTTGCAAACAGCAGAATTTTCTTTGTTTTTAGGAATGAACAGTATTCCATTGTGTGTGTGTGTGTGTGTGTGTGTGTGTGTGTTATCCATTCATCAGTTAATGAACACTTTGTATCTTACTATTGTGAATAATACCACAATAAATAAGGCATACAAATATATCTTTGAGATACTAATTTAATGCTCTCTACATATATAATCAGAAGTTGGATTGCATATGATAATTCTATTTTTAATTTTTTTGAAGAATCTCCATACTCTTTTGTATAATGGCTATACTAGTTTTTATTCCCAGGAACAGAGAAAAAGCATTCCCATATTTTCCACATCATCACCAATACTTATCAATGTTTTAAAGTTTTGCTAAGTGAGATTAGTCAGTCACAAAAGTAAAAAAAATCTGATGCTCTGTCTAATATGTGGAAGCTAGGGAGAAAATGGGTCATAGGAGGGACTCTAGATAAATAAGAAACTTTAGATAAGCAAATAAACTGACCTAACTGAGGGTGATGAGGGTAGGAAAGAGGGAAACTCCGTAATGCACATGACCATTCATAAAAATTTAAATGTCAGTCTCTAAAGCGAACAGGAGAAGGAAGGAGGGGGGAGGAAAACATAGTATTTCTAACAGGTGTAAGTTGATATTTCATTGTGGATGTGATTTACATTTACCTGATGATTAGTGATATTGAGAATCTTTTCATATACTTGTTGAGCATTCATATATCTTCATGTAAGAAATTTCTTTAGCTCATTTGTTTCCCCCTTTTTGTTACTGGGAATTGAACCAGGGGCATTCTAACTCTGAGCCACACCCCCAGTACTTTTTGTTTTTTATTTTGAAACAGTGTCTCTCTAAATTGTTGAGGATGACCTTGAATTTGTGGTCCTCCTGCCTCAGTCTCCCAATTACTGGGATAATAGGAATGTGCCACTACACCTGTCTTCCTTTGTCCATTTTCAATAGCGTTGTTTTCTGTTATTGAATGAGTTCCTTATATATTATGAATATTAACCCTGTATTGAATCTATGGTTTCCATTTTCTTCCTCTCTGTACATTGCTTTTCCATTTAATTGTTTCCTTTGCTCACATTGGCATTAGTTTGCTATGGTCTGGTCGGTCTTTAGTTTTGCTTTCCTTGCCTCTGTTTTGGTGTCTTATCCAAAGTATCACTGCCAAGATGAATGTCAAGGAATTTTCTTCCTATATTTTCTTCTAAGAGTTTTGTAGCCTCAGGTTTTACATTTAACTCTTCAACCCATTTAAGTTGATTTTTGTGTAGGTGTAAGATAGGAATTCAACTTCATTCTTTTTCTTGAAACATCCATTTTTTCCAGCACAATTTTTTGAGCAGATTGTCCACTGTGTATTCTTGGCACCTTTCTTAAGGATTAATTATAAGAATCGATCCTTTGTTAAAGATTAATTAAGGATTAACATGTGGATTTCTTTCTAGGATGTCTATTCCATTCCATTTGTGTCTACATGTATGCCAGTACCATACTATTTTAATTATTACAGCTTTATAATTAAATTTGAAATCAGGAAGTGTGGTGCCTCTAGCATTGTTCTTTTTCCTTAGGATTGCATTAACTATTTGGGGTCTTCTGTGGTTCCATATGAATTTTAGTTTTTTTTTCTATTTGTGAAAAATACTAGTAGCATTTTTATAGAGATTGGATTGAGTCTGTACATCTTTTTGGGTACTATGGATATCTTACCAGTATTAATGTCTCCAATTATTCAACACAAAATATCAATTTATTTGTTTGTCTTCAGTTTTCTCCATCTTTTTTATTTAGTTTTCAGTACATACATATTTTACCTTTTTGATGAAATTTACTAAGAATTTTATTGGTTTTTCTGCTATTGTAAATGAGTTTGTTTTATTTATTTTTTTAGATTGTTAATTGTTCATTTATAAAAATGCAATTGATTTTTTAAATTGATTTTGTGTCCTACAATTGTACAAAATGTTTTTATACCTTAGTATTTTGATCAACTCTTTCTTTATATTAGCTCATGCCATCTACAAACAAAAACAGTTTTATTTTTTCCTATTTTATTTGGGTGACTTTCACTCCTTTTTATTGCCTAATTGCTCTTACTAGGACTTCCAGTATTGTGTGGAATGAAAGTGATGAGAGTGGACATTTATCTTAGAGGAAACTTTTTGAATTGATGACAATGAACTTAGCCGTAGGCTTGCCATCTGTTCTGGCTTTGAAATAGAATGTCCTCTGAAAGAACTCATGTATTGATGTTCAGAGTTGATGTAATGAGGGCTATAATCTCATCAGTAGAAAAATCTATTGTAATAGATTTATTGGGTGGTAATCTAGGCAGGTGGGGTATAGCTGGAGGAGTAAAGTGGTACACTTGGCTGCAATATGCTTTTTTAATTTTTTATTGAACATAAATGGTATATATTTAAACTATACTTGGTGCCCCCTCCCCCCCGCCCCCATTTTCCCTTCCCCCCTCCCACCAATGATTGTCCAGGGTAACCATGCCATATTCATAATTTTACACATATTCGGATGTAGACCCTCATTAATCAAGTTCAGCCTTCCTCCTCTCCTATCTTTCCATTCAAACTTTGCTGGTATTTCCCCTCCATTATCTGGAGTACCACTGGTATCCTCTATGTTCCCTAGTTTGGGCATATGCTTTGAAAATATGGCAAATGCTATTATTTTATTCTTCTTTATAGCTGAATAGAATTTCATTGTGTGTATTTCCCATAATTTTGCAATCCATTCATCTGTTGATGGAAATCTAGGTTGGTTCCATATTTTGGCTATTACAAACTGTGCTGTTATGAACATGGGTATGCATATGTTAATGTAGTTCTCTGATTTCAACCCCTTTGGAAAGATACCCAAGAGTGGTATAGCCGGATAAAATGAGATTAGTCAAGCACAAAAAGAGAAGGGACATATGTTTTCTCTAATATGCCCAAGCTAGGGAGTAGTGGTAATACCAGAGGGACTCCAGATGATGGAGGGGAAATCTCAGCAAAGCTTGAATGGAAGGATAGGAGAGGAAGAAAGCTAAGGTTGATCAATGGAGGAGCTACATAAGAATATGTGTAATAGTATAAATATAACATGGTTAACCTGGACACTCTTTATTGGGAGGGGGGATGGGATATGGGGGGGAAGGACATGAAGCACAATCTAAATGTACACCATTTTTAATATGTTCCACTTATAAATTAAAAAAGAAATATATAAAAAATAAATAAAAATAAAAGTCGGGGGGGGGAAGTATGGCAAAAATGAGTAGATCATTAAATCTGGGTGACAGTTTAATTGCATTTTCTTTCCAAAATAAAAAAGGCCAGAGTAAAAGTAGAAAATAGTGATGACTACTTTTGGAAAGACAATGAAATTTTCTGGGGTTTTTTTTCCATGATTTGATCTTGTTAGATTGTATGTTTTTTAGGAATTCTGCCATTTCTTCTAATTTATCCAGTTTGTTGGTGTATAGTACTTTATAATACTAATGATATCTTATATTTTATAGTGGCAGTCACAATATCTTCTCTTTCATTTCTGATTTTATTTGAGTCTTTCTTTCATCTATCTAAATACTTACCACTTTTACATTTTCTTTCCAATAGAAAGCCCTTTTAGTTTTGTTGAGGTTTTCTAGTTCATATTTTCTTAATTTTTTTTTGTTTTGTTTTGCTCTTCTCCCATTTCCTTGAGGGAAAAAATTAGGTTGTTTATCTGAAAACTTTCTTTTCTCTTCATGACTATATCACTTTAAACTTTCATATTTGAACTGTTTTTGCTGCATCCCATGTCTACTGCTGATTCTCTTATTGCATTTAAATTTTTGCTTATATTTTCTGCTTCAGAATTTATTTAGTTTTTTATGATACCAATCTATTTAATGTCTTTTTTGTTAATGTATCATTTTCTTCGTGTCATTGAGTTGTCTATTAGTGTTCTCATATGTTTGCTCAACATCCTTAAAAAATTATTTTGAATTGTTTGTCAGGCAATTTTAAATCTCAACCTTTCAGGGGTAAATTATAGTAAAATTATATATGTTTTTGTGTATCCATGGGTTTTCTTGTTCCTTGAAAACTTACATTGCTATTTTGTATTTGAAGAAACATTGACTCAGAAGAAATCAATTCTTTACTTCTTCAATGCCTATATGTATGAACCTTTCTCTTCTAGTCTCTAAGATTCCTAGAATGGTATCCTCATATATAGGTAATTGTTTAAATTGTTATTCTGTGGGATATGATGGTAGAAAAACTATTCTGCCATCTTCTCAGGACTTGTCTTCTGTCTGTTATACTAGTCCCAAAATGATAATGACTTCATCTGCATCACTGTAAACCAACTTCTTTTATGCTTTTTTGATTGAAATTATTCTTTACTTTCCCTTCAAACTCTAGATCTACAATGCATAATATGGTGCCCACTAGTCACATGTGGATATTCAAGTTAAAATTAATTAAAATTAAAGTATAAAAATGTAGTTCCTTAGTCACACTACGAACATTTCAAGTGCCCAAAAGCCACATGTGGATAGTGGCCACCATTTGGATATCAAAATAATAAAACATTTCTATAGTCATAGAAAGTTATGCTGGATAACACAGCTTTGGATATTATCATCACTTAGCCAGGCTTACTGCCACCAACTCCACAATAATCCACATATTAACCTTCTAAACTTATAGACATTTGGCTAGCAATATATCCTCCTAATCATTCCAATTATCCATGGCCCACAAAACAAGTCATATCAAACTAGGATGATACAGATGACTAATGATTGATTCAACATTGAATTTTCATAGCATCTTCATTTTCTTCCTACTTTATCGCTCCCTAGATGAATGAATGTTCCCAAATGTGTGTACTATATATTAAGGCCATAGCTATATGAGCAATATTATGGTTAGATATAAAATATCCCCTGAAGAGCTCATATATTAATATTCAGAGTTATAATAATTAGGTCACGTGGGTTATAATTCTCCTTAGTAGATAAACCCATTATAATGGATTTACTGGGTGGTAACCAAGGCAGGTTGGGGTGTGGCCTTATGGACTATGCTTTTTTCTTTGAATCCCCTTGCTCTCTCTTGCTTCCATTGTGTGAGAGCAGAACCTTTCTCTCTCCCTCTCTCTGCTTCTTGCCACCATGCCTTAAGCTCCACAGACCCAGCCTGACATGGACTGAACCTTGAAATCTCCAAAAACTATGAGTAAATAAATCTTACTTCCTCTAAGTTGTGTGGTCAGTAGATTTTTTGATTACATAAGTGAGAATTTTGATCAAGACAAGCAGAAGGGATAGATTCAGAGCCAAAATATTAACTTCAGTAAAATGGCATTATCATAATGTAATTAGTGATAGCCACTAATTATTTTTAATTAATTAATTTAAAATTTTTGTTTTAAAATCCCCACATTAAATTTATCATCAGTTATTTTTAAGGGTACAATTAGTAGTGCTAACTACATTTACATTGCTGAATAACAGAGTACTAGATCTTTTTCATTTTGCAAAACTGAAACTTAATACTCAGTGTACAATGTACTATTTCAACTTTCTCCATCCCCTGGCAACCACAATTCTACTTTTTGTGCCCATAAGTTTGAGTGCTTCAGAACCTCATACAAGTGGATTCACACGGAATTTGTCTTTTTTTGTGACTGTCTTGTTTCTCCTAGTATAATATCCTCAAGGTTCTTACATGTTGTAAAACAACCACTAACTATTGAGAACCTATCCTATGCTATGAAATTTCTACAAATTATCTCATGTATTCCTTCTAACATCCCTATGAAATCAGTCTCATTTCTCCATTTCATGGTTAAGGTATCTAAGGCTCAAATAAGTTGCATGACTTTCCCCAAGGTCATTCAGCAAATGTAATGCAGAAAACTCAAATGTTTTCCCCAAACCCCTTGTTCTTTCCATTAGGCCACTATGCAGCAACTATGTTGGGTTTCTCAATATCCCTGGGAAAAATAACCAGAAATAAATCCATTGGCCCCAAAGTCAATTTGGGGTTCTGAGACACAGGCATGCATATGTAAGATTTTGTAAAAGATATTCATAAGAAACAATACAGGTGCTCAGTAAAATGTAAGCTTGGAATTTTCGTTATAAATCTCTAACATTTCAAGTTTATATGGAGGGAACATTCAGGCATATTTTGGTATAAGTGCAAATAATGCAACATTAAACATCACAGATATAATAAAGAGGCTGTCTGATACTGTAGGGATAATGCTTATGAATAAATACCACCCACTATTTAAAAACCCTATATATCAAAATAAGCAATGACTTCGCTTCTGATAAAGTAATTGAGATAAAAGATCCACAGTTCTAATTGCTCAGGTCTTCAGCCTATTTCTGGGTTTAATGTGTATCTAATGAGTATATCTTCTTTTTGGTGCATCTGCACTCTGGTACAGTTCTCTTTTTCTAACACACTGACGACTTGCTTCCCTGTATACATGACCCAGTCAGAGTGAACAGAAGACAAAATTTTCAGGAGTAGAATTCTCTTTGGCCAAGATTCTGGGCATTGCTATGTATTGTGTGTTAATAAAATGAACTCCGTTTTAACAAGGATAAATGTTAGCCAAGCTAAACTTAATTTAGTCTGCCAATACATGTGAGGACTCATAGGTCTCATAAGTATTAGAGGGGGGAATAAAATGTGGATGCCTTCTAAGTTATGTCCTAAAACCCAGCCAAAACCTGTGGTTTAGAGTAATCGACAAAATTATCCTTTCCCTTGATTTTTGTCTTCTTCACATGTTCAACTTTAACTAGAGAGTTGCAGTTTGCTTATGGATAACAATACTGACCATTATTATGAACTTGATGAATTAAACTAATCTCAATATCAAATATTATATAGTTTATACATTTATTGGTTGAACAATAGATATTGAAATGAAATATAGATTAATGTCTATCAATAAAAACAAAGAGTTTAATCCTTTGGAATCCAATAGCAGTTTTTGGCAAGATTTCCAAGTGAATAATTCCTTTAGTTATATAAAACACAATTTTCCAAAGTTGGAATAAAATAGAATTCTGGGAAAGAAGTCTCTAAATGGTAGATTATGTATTGTAGTAATTTCACCTTTGTATACATTTTTGAATTTACATCAAAAGAAACGGTTTCTTCATTCCAATCAGACAAATTTTGGATCAAAAAGTTATCCTTTTCCTTGTTACCTTTAGTGACTGTGAAGTATTATAATTGTGAAAAGAAACACTACTAAATATAAGTAAAAGTGGAAGATAGAAAATAAGGAAAAAATTAAGCATTAGAAAATATCATTGAGGAAAATTCTCTAATGTACATGATGTACATTCACAAACATTTCAAAGTCAATCACTAAGTCAAGGAGAAGGAGGGAGCGGGAGGGAATGGGGTGGGAATTGGGGAAGGGCTAATTGGGTGATGTGTGCATGTATGCCTCCACCATCTTGTACTCCATTAAGATGTATGAATACAATACACCAATCAAAAGTTAAAAAAAGAAAATAATCATTGACAAAATTCAACATTCTTTCATGATAAAAATACTGAAAAAACTAGGATAGAAGAAAATTATATCAATATCATAAAGGCAATTTATGATAAATTCAAAGCCAATATTATACTAAATGGAGAAAAACTAAAATAATTCCCATTAAAATCAGGAAGAAGACAAGCATGCCCACTATTACCAATGCTATTCAAAAGACTCAAAATAACCAAAGCAATTCTTAGTAACAAAACCACACTGGAGGCATCATAATACCTGACTTTAAGCTATACTACAAAGCTATAGTAGTTAAAACAACATGGTACTGGCACAAAGATAGATACATTGATCAATGGAACAAAATAGAATATACAGAAACAAAGCCTCATATCTAACCACTTGACCTTTGACAAAGGGGCCTAAAACAGATGTTGGAAAAAAGATATCCTTTTCAAAAAACTGGGAAAACTTTTTAACTATGTGTGGAAAAAAGATGAACCCAACATCTTGCCTTGCTGAAGAATCAACTCAATATGGATAAAAGATCTAGAAATTATACCACAGACCTTGCAAATGCTAGAAGAAATCATATGACCTACTCTCCAATACATAAGCACTAGTAAAGACTTCTTCAGTTAGATCCCCAAAACTCAGGAAATATTAAATCTGGATGTGGTGGTGTACACTTGTAATCCCAGCATTTGAGAGGCTGGGACAGGAGGATTGAGGTTTGCAGACAGCCTCAGCTACTTAGTGAGGCCCTTTGCAACTCTGTGAGACCCTGTTTCAAAATAAAGAATAAAAATAGGGCTGGGGGTGTAGCTTGGAGGTAGAATGTCCCTGGGTTCCATCCCCAGTGCCGCAAAAAAAAAAAAAAAAAAAAAAAAAAAAGCATAAAAAACCCTCAGGAAAAAAAAAATCAGTAAAATGATGTGAGCTCCAAAGGGCTTGGGATACCCTGATTCTAGACTTGATGGTTGTGGCCCACATGGCCATTTACTTGGGCAGGCACTGCTTGTTGCCTACAGCTTTCTTTGGCAGACATTCCACATTCCTGCCATCTCTAACTTCCTGGGGTCTCTATTGCAACTTCAGCTTCACTCTCAAAGCTTTATTCATCACTTTTTCAGAGCCTGCCACAGAAATTCCAACCTTGCCACAAAAGGCCTGGACACTCAGGCCTTCCTTTGAAATCTCAGTAGAAACTTTATGACCCCCATAACTCTTATATTCTGCAGGCCTGCCAAATCAGTAGCAAGTAGACAATGCCAAGATTTTCTGATAGTATGAGACATAGCTGGAGCCCCTTGGACCATGGTATCAGTGACTGCTAAGTGCCTGGGTAGGTGAACATTGGCAGAAAAATCCTCAGGTGATAATTCCCCAAGTGGCCCTATGTGAGTAGGGTTCCTTGGTGTTCTCTTCTCAAAGCAAAATCTTTCAAAAGAGTTTAACCCATAAAACCTGTGATGGGTGGGGTCTAAACAATTTCTGAGATGACCTCAGACATCTTTTCTGTTTTATGGGTACAAAGTACTTGTCTTTTTTTTTTTAGTGGTATTGGGGATGGAACCCAGGGACATTCTACCTCCAAGCTACACCCTCAGCCCTATATTTTTTATTTTTTTGTTGGTCCACTGTATTCATACATCTTAATGAGATGCAAGATGGTGGAGACATACATGCACACATCACCCAATTTATTCTTTATTTTGAAACAGGGTCTCACTGAGTTGCAAAGGGCCTCAGTAAGTAGCTGAGGCTGGCCGCGAACCAGGATCCTCCTGTCTCAGCCTCCCAAATGCTGAGATTACAAGCGTGTGCCACCAAACCTGGCAATACCTGGCTTGTTCATTATGGCACTAATGTCTTCAGCGACCATACCCTCCTTGGCCCTGATTTTACACTCACTTCTTTTCTGGATAAACTACAAGGTTTTCTTTCTTTCTTTTTTTTTTTTTTTTTTTTTTTTTTTTTTTTTTTTTTTTTTGGTGGTACTGGGGTGGAACCCAGAGGCTTTCTATTTCCAGGCTATACTCCCAGACCCATTTTATATTTTTTATTTGGAAACAGGGTCTCACAAAGTTGCTGAGAGCCTCACTAAGTAGCTGAGCCTGGCTTCGAACCTGTGTGATCCTCTTGTTTGAGCCTCCCAAGCGCGGGGATTACAAGCATGCACCACCATGCCCGGCTAAACTACAAGGTTTTCTCATCTTCCTGGTTTGCTTTGTGCTCCCAGTTCTCATAATTAATCTGGATAAAATTTTCCAGCAATACCCACGCTACTGCCTGAATTTTGTGCTGTTGTGAAATTTTCTTCACCATATACTCATCACCTTTCAGTTCAGCCTCATATGAAGTATCAGGGTATAAACACCATCCAGACAAATTATTTGCCAGAATGTGACATGAAAAGCCTATAGTTAAACTCCCAGTAGAGTTCTCAATTTCATGTGAAACCTCATAAGCACAGTATTTACTGTCTGCATTCCTACTACCATTCTAGTCTTCTGAGCTCCTGCAAGAATTCTCCATTAATCTTTAATTAAATTTTGCTAAGCTTTCACTAGCCTGCTTCCTTCAAGTATTTCCAAATTTTTTCTGCAAAACAGTTGCAAGGCTTCTGAACAACATGATAAGGTATAGACACAGCAACAACTCCACTTCTCGGTACCAGTTTGCTTTGTTTGTCAGATTTTTGTGGCTGTGACAAAATAACTGAGTAAAATAATTTCAAGGAGGAAAGATTTACTTTGGCTCATAAGTTTGAGATGTTTCCATCCATGAATTGACTACATTGTTTGAGCCATGGTGAGGCAGAGAATTATGCAAAGGAGCATGAGACAGAGCAAAGTTGCTCACCTCAGGGTAGATAGGAAAGAGAGAGAGAAAGGCACAGACAAAATAAATCCTTGAACGGCACAGCCCCCATAACCTTTCTCCAATTAAGCCCTACCTCCTAATATTTCTACCACCTCCCAAGAACACCATCAGTGGAGACCAAGCATTTAGCACATGGCCTTTGGGGACATTTAAGATCCATTTTATAATATGCAATAACTTTCCAAGGAGTTATCTGATATGGAACACATTGTTATACTATTGAGTAAAATATAGCTAGACCATAAATTTATTGTATGAGCCTACTTTGTCATCATGAAATTAAATTTTGGCCATCAGTTTCCAGGAGTAGTTCATCCTTTTTCCATAAGGTTCCATGAGAATTGGAGTGCAATTGGAATTTATGGAAATTACTCCAAGTAAGGTCTATAATTCATGAAAGTGCTAATAAGATGCCTGACCTCAATGTCACAGGGCTAAAATTTCCCAAGTGGAACTGAACCCAGTCTTCCAACACATATGAGGAACTTCTAATCTTATCAGCCAGAGGGAAATAAAGGTAAAATATGGAAACTTTATGCATAATTCAATATAAAACAGCTGATGAATGACTTGATTCCCACTCCCATTATTTCATTTAGTACCCAGTATTATTGTATAGCTTTATGCTTATTATTACTAGTAGTAGTAGTAGTATTTTTGTATTTGAGATTGAATCCAGGATGATTATACCTTCAAGCTATACCCTTTTTGTTTTTATTTTGAAACAGGGTTTTTCTAAATTGCCAAGGGTCTTGCTAAGTTGCTGAGGCTGGCTATAGACCTGCAATCCTCCTGTCTCAGCCTCTCAAGGCTGGGATTATAGGCATGTACCATGATTCCCGGCTTTTCTTGGTGATCAGACTACATATAACATATCCTTGGTACTCAGAAGTATCTGAGTATAATAAAAAATGAACTTAAGTCTAGGTTATTACACATCAAAATATTAAAAACATTTGAGTTCTTGGCCCAATAAATATTGTAGTTTACCTCACTACAAATTACTATGCTATTTCTCTAGGAGTTAAACTTCAAAATCTGAG
The DNA here is from genome assembly GCF_963383645.1 of Muscardinus avellanarius. Lineage (NCBI taxonomy): Eukaryota > Metazoa > Chordata > Mammalia > Rodentia > Gliridae > Muscardinus > Muscardinus avellanarius. The sequence goes on along the minus strand of NC_137792.1, from coordinate 113,224,283 downwards.
TGATAATTGAGATGGCGATAAAGGTTTAAAGTGGAAAGTACAAAGTATGAAATATGGGCAGTTTATATCCAAAAATTTTTTTTGGTAGTACTGGGGTTCCTGGAAACCCTTCTACCTCCGGGCTACACTCCCAGACCTATTTTACTTTTTTTTTTTTGAAACAGGGTCTCTTAAGCCAGCAAGGCTGGCTTTGAACCTGCACGATCCTCCTGTCTCCGCCTCCCAAGCGCATTGTTGGTTAGTTTCCCTTTTCCAACCTTCTCCTTCACTTGTTTTGGCTGAAGAGATACCTGTATGAAACTCTAAGGTTATACAAAGCAACATCTTCAGATATCTGGGCCAGTCCAATTTACTCATGGGATATATGGAGAAAGTTAAGACCAGAGATGAATGCGAGGGATAACATTGGGACTACCTGAATTTTGTATGTGATTCTGCTATTTAATAGGGCGTGATCTTGAATATTAAAAAATTCACCTGCCTCTATTTCTCTATTTGTGAGATGAAGATAACAAAATGAGATATTTGTAACTTTATATTCAAAGTTCTCAGAACAATGCTTGAAACTGTGTGTGTGTGCATGTGTGTGTGGAAAAATCTAAGGGTTAATAAACTAGAGAAATATTTTGTGAGGTTTTATCATAAGCTATTCTAAGCCCTGTTTGGGGGTTGTGGAAAGACCATAGACTTTGAAATCAAGCAGATTTAGTTTTGAATCTTGAGCCCACTATTTTCTAACCCTATGATCTTATGCAAGTTTCTTAATTCCTCCAGGTCTCAGATTCCATATTTTAAAATGGCAATAATAACTATAAGATTAAGTAGTAGCCCTAGAACAGCACTTTCTAGGGGAAAATCATTACTATATGAGAGTATGATGAATACATTTAAGCCCTTAAAATCAATAAAGCAGTAAAGAGCAGAAGGTTTTAGGGTAGTCCCAGATAATCTAACAAAGAGCAATGGATTGAGCTGATGCAAAGAAAATATTAGGCCACGGAATAGAAAGAATAAAAAGGAAGTTGTGTTAAACTATGGAAAGATCTTTCCCAAGGGGAAAATATGGAAGTCCATTGGTTTTATCATTTCACATTGAATTGAAGTAAGGTAAAATAGAATACATTTGGGGAGCAATCTTTTCCTGGCTTGGAAGACTTAGGAGATGAGCTAATAAGGGTTTTGCATCTGTTTTTGCTAAGTTGGGAATGGAAAAGTCTCCTGGTGTCTGAGCCAGATGGAGATGATAAGATGCAAAAAAGCCCACAGATATGGAGGAGAAAAAAATTAAGAAGGAATGAAGAACAAGGATAATCAGAGAACCAGAAAAGAGAGGATAAGAAAGAAAAGGCAAAGAAGATGAAAAGGAAGAAAAATGAGAAGAGAGTGAAGCAGAAAGCAGGAAGGAGAAGGAAAGGAGTAACTGAGGAGGGCTTAACCAAGGGCACTGAAGTATCATTAGGCACAGTGTCATTGATAGTCACTTTTCATTAATGATACATAATCCCATTACATAGGTCCTGTGACCTGGGACTTGGCTTCAGAAAACATTTTATATCTAGCAGCTGATAAATAAACAAGCCCAAGCCAGAGACTATCAAACAAAGATATCTTTTTTTTCTCTCCCCAATGAAAGAAATGTCATTTTTTTCTTCTGCTTTCCAAAAGGTAAACAGTGCTTGTTTCCTAGAAACAGCTGGGAGTATAGGGAAGAATATCATCTATTCTTGCCAACCCCAGAGTTCATTCCAGGGATCCAATTCCCTTTCCCATCATACTGGTTCTTTAGCCAACCCATTTGCAGAGACAGAGCTCCCCACCCATAATACCTGTGCCAAATAGAGACTTTTGTACTCCTTCAGAGTTCTAGGCTTAGGACAATGCTATTTATTTTGAGGTAGCACCACCTAAACCCTCTTACACAAAAGAATAACCCATTTCTATCTTTTCTATTAGAAAGTACTAGAAACATCTGAATAAGGTACTGATCTTCTGTCTTACCTTGGCTTTTATTGTATTCCTAGTTCTGCTGTACCTAGTTCTGCTTATATAGCTCCTGCTTTTCTACTCTGTAACTTCCTACCCCCAATAACACATGAGCTTCAGCTCTTTCTCTCTGTTTTCTCTTCAGAGTTCCACTGGGAAAAGTAGATGATTTTAGAAGTGACTGTAAGGTTAGCAATCATTACTCAGAAACCATAGAAGCAACCACTAAACAAACCATCTTCATTTTCCTCCTTGGGGGAAGCTGACCTTTAAACTATTAGAGATCAAACTGTACTCAGGTTGGTAAACAAGATGACAGAAACAACAGTCATCCTTTATTTTGTGGTACCTTACAACTTTATATTCCTTATCATATTTGAAACTAAATAACTTTGTAAAATCGTGATTCAAATATCCTATTTACATTCTGAAGAAACATATAAGAATGTGCAAAATTTTTAAATGTAAGTTTTTTTGTTCATTTGTTTTGTTTGTGGGGTTGGGAACTGAACTCATGACTTTACACATACTGTACAAATGATCTACTACTGAGCTTTTTGCATCCCTAGCCCAAACTTTTAAGTTTTGAGAAACAATGATAAAAGTTCTGAGGTCTTTAACATGGCAATCACATATTTGTTTTCCGTGGTCAGTGGGTGGTATGTAAGTTTCCAGTATTTGGAATTTGAAACTTCATGAACAAAAATACTGTTACACTAATTTGACCACTAACATGGATCTGAAAGGGACTTAAAGATAATTTGATTCAAGTACTCACCCAATATCTGAGCCTCTTCAAGTTATTTTTGCATGTATGTGTATATGGTACTACATATTTGACCCAGGGACATTCTACATTATTATTATTATTATTATTATTATTATTATTATTATTTATTATTGGTGGTGGTACTGGGGATGGAACTCTTCTACCTCCGGGCTACATTCCCAGACCTATTTTATATTTTTATTTGAAAACAGGGTCTCTTAAGCCAGCGAGGCTGGCTTCGAACCTGCACAATCCTCCTGTCTCTGCCTTCCAAGCACGGGGATTACAAGCGTGTGCCACCACGCCCGGCTATTTTTAATTTTGAAACAGTGTTTTGCTAAGTTTCTGAGGCTGGCCTGAAACCTGTGATCCTTCTATCTCAACATCCCAAGTACTAGGATTACAGGTATGCCCTATAACTATACCTGGCTTCTACAAGTTGATTCTATCAGATGGTAATTTGGCTTTTCCTCAGAAACTTTCAACAAAAGAACTTACTACTTCTTGGGGCAACCTATGCATCTAAAAGGTAGGAGGATCTTCCTATTACCTTAAAACTTATCCTTATATTTACCCCCAATGTACCTGTTGATTCATATTTGAAGTTACTCCTATTGCCTACCAGAGCCCTTCAGTCAGATAAAAAAAGGGAAAGAGACCTTCTTTGCGGTCTTTTCATGGTTACTCATCCCTAGTTCCTTCTGCTCTTCCTAATGTGACATAGTTCAGAATTTCTTCATCTTCCTGGTCACAGATATGAAACCTCTCTATCCTCATTGTGTCCTTCCAAAAAATGTGATGCTCAACTCTGACCACTCCATCCCTACTTTGCTATGACAGCTTAGAAGCAGAGTGGGCCTATGGCCACCTTCTTCCTGGATTCTGAATTCCTATCCATGCAGTCTCATAACAAGGCTGACTCACTAGGATTACAGGTATAATCGGGAACTGCTCTGATAATCGGGAACTGCTTTAGGAGATGTGCATTTAATTGGGAAAAATTATGTCTCCCAGGAAGGTCACACTTTACATGTTCTATTACTCTGCTTGAACCACTATTATACTGAGTAGGACAATTTCTGGTACTATTAAACTTTCATGAATTATAGAATATTTGACCTGGAAGGAGTGTGAGGAAACTGAGAAGTTCATAAAGGGATACTTAGTGGCTAAACCTGGTCTAGGACACAGATTGCCTGAAGCCCAGGCCAGAGCTCCCTAGGTCCTCAGAGAGGTCAGTCAGTCTATAGAAACTCTACTATAGCCTCTGTCTTTTAGACCAGAACTCACCAGTGAAAACATATATTCTCAGCGGGACACAGTAATGCACACCTGTAATCTCAGGCAAAGACAGGAGAATTACAGGTTCAAGACTAGCCTCCCCAACTTAGCAAGACCATTAACAACATAAACCTTGTTTCAAAACAAAACCTAAAAAGAATTGCTGGACTTTAGATAAGAGGTAGAATGCCTTAGGTTTGATTCCCAATAACACACACACACACACACACACACACACACACACACACACACACAACAGAAAAACAAGCTAGTGGCAGAAATGCTGCCACTGGGCCATTAAAAAACCCTATGAGACACATGGTACTTGTTCTGATCATTCTTACAGCTATAATATAAAATGTTGACCACAAAACTTAGAGGAAAGAAGTGTTTTTTCTTTTTTTGTGTGGTTCTGGGGGTGGAATCCAGGGGCATTCTACCTTCAAACTGTACCCCCAGTCCTATTTTTATTCTTTCTTTTGAAACAGAGTCTCACTGAGTTGCAAAGGGCCTCACTAAGTAGCTGAGGCTATCCTTGAACCTTTCATCCTCCTGACTCAGCCTCCTGAATGCTGGTATTACAAGCATGCACCACCATTTATAGCTTGTTTTTTTATTATTTCAGGTTCAGTCTATATGAGGTCAGGGACCACAGATCTCAGGGCATAGTGGAAGGAAGCAAAAAGAAGAAAAGCACATGAGCTGTGCTCCTAATATCATGGAAGCCAGAAACAAAAGAGAGAGCAATGTTAGGAACCATATACAATCCCCAATACCACACCCAGGGATCTACCTTATCTAGTCATACTACACTGGCCTAGGTGACCATCCAGGTAATCTATTATAATGGATTTATCCACTGCTGGGATCACAACCCTAATGACTCAATTACATAAACTCTAAACACCAATTTATAAACTCTTCAAGGGTCCATTCTATATATAACATTCCACCCTTGACCCCTGAAAAGCTCACGTCCATTTCAGAATGCAAAACGCATTTTGTCCTCTCCAGGAGTTTCCACAGGCCAGCATCACTGGAAAGTCTCAATATTCAAAGTCTCTGAGACTCAAATTAAACTCTTGTGAGCCCCTGTAGAAGGCTTGAAGGTCAAAATAAAAAGCAAGTCACAGAGCCGGGTGTGGTGTTGCATGCTTGTAATCCCAGGACTTGGGAGGCTGAGACAGAAGGATCATGGTTCGCGGCCAGCTTCAGCTACTTAGTGAGGCCCTCTGCAACTCAGTGAGACCCTGTTTCAAATTAAAAATAAAAAATAGGCCTGAGATTGTAGCTCGGAGTTTAAATGCCCCTGAGTTCCATCCCCAATACAGCAAAAAAAAAAAAAAAAAAAAAAAAAAATATATATATATATATATATATACATACATATATATATATATATATATATATATATATATATATATGAGTTACATGCATCCAATATACAATGACAAAAAGATAATCTGGCAAGGAAAGTATTTAATCTTACAGCTCCATTTTTGCCATTCCAGGCACATGGCAGTGAGAAGCGACCTTCAAGGAGCCTTGGCAACCCCACCCCTGTTGTCTGGCTGATTGAAATAAGCAGTATACTCACTCTTCCATCCTGATTCCATGGCTCTTTCCTCCTAGTGTTTCTGTTTCTGGCCTTTCTAAATCTTGAGGGGTTTTCTTGAAACCTTGGATTCACTCTCAAAGCCTCATAAATTGCCTCATTTGGGCCTTATTGCAGGAATTTTAACCCTGCTGCATGTTTCCTGGCTTCCCAGACCTTCCTCTGAAATATGGGGGGAAGCCTCCTTGGCCCCTTTTTGCCAAAGCCAGCATTACATGGGCTCCAAGATGGTTGCCAACAGAAAAGGTAGTCACACCCTTCTTAATCATTGGTACTGGGGCCTTTTTAATCACAGCCACTGGGCCCGCTTCATTCAGGCTGCCACTGGACCCAAGTTCATTTGAGCACCCCTGATCCCAACTCCATCTGCTGCCTCCTTCATGGCCATTGCTGGCCCTACCTTCATCATGGCCACTGCTTCCACCTCTCTTTTAGCCATCTTACTTCCTTCCATGACATCATCTCTCTGGGCCCCAGCTTTACACCTACCTTTCCAGCCAAACTGCAAATCTTTAAAGTCTCTCTGCTTTATCGTCCTTTCCTAAAATTCCATGTACAGTTGGCTGAATGTAGACATCAATATCCATAATGCAGTTTGGACATCTTGCTGTTTTGAAATTACCTTGACCAGATTATTGATCATTCCATCACTAAATTCAGCCTCACACAATGTTTTAGGACATAGCAAAAAGGCAGGTAAGTTCTTTGCCAAAGTGTAATACACTTGACCTCTACTCCATTTTCCTATGTAGTTCTCTTTGCCCTCCAAAATCTTCCGAGCATAGTCTTACTGTCTGTCTTTCTAGCCATTCTCATCCTTCCAATTTCCTCTCACAAACCACAAACCAGTTCCAAAGAGTCATAATCCACATGGTCAGACTTAGATATAGCAGCAACCCCACTTCCCTGGTACCAAATTCTGTTCCTCACTTCCCTGGTACCAAATTCTGTTCCTGTCAGCATTCTCACAGATATAATCTGAAAGACTGACCACAAAACTAAGAGGAAAGCTGTTTTTATGGCTTTGAGTTCAGTCATGGATCTTAGGGAATGGTGGCAGAAGTGGAGATAGGGAGAGTATATGAACTGTGTTCACACCATGGAGGCTGGAAGCTAGAGAGAACGAGTGAGGGGAGAAGAACCATATGTAATCCCCACGACTACCACTCCAGGAACCCACCTTCTCCAATCACATCCTACTGACCTAGGCCACCACCCAAGTAAATCAATTTTAATAGATTTATTCCTTACTGGTGATACAAACTTCATGACTTAATTATGTCAACTCCAAACATCAATTTATGAGCTTTTCAAGGAGCAGTTCTATAACTATAACAGTACTTAATTGGCTTTCTGGTCTATAAGATGATGCCAGGTTCAAGATCTAATGTAAGTATTTGTGGGAGAATTCCAACTAGATGCTAGAGCATAATAAGTACATTCAAGCCGTAGAGCCTTCATGATAAACAAAGAACCTTTCCAAAATATTGCTTCCTTGACACAGCCTCTGGCAAGTCATGGGTGGCTCTTCCAGTTCTCAAAGTATGATAGGTGGTAAGATCCCAAAGGAACTCATAAGATGGGTCCAAAAATCAACATATCCTTCAGTTTCCCCTCATCGTCTGAGTTTAAGTTTTTTTGTTTGTTTGCTTGCTTGTTTGTTTGTTTGTTTGTTTGTTTCAGAATGTGCTTGGGTTGGAATAGAAGAAATAAGTACACAAGGTGGGTGAGGTGAAACTTCTGAATATAGATAAAAAAAACACATTGAATTTCACTATTTCTCGAAACTTCGCTCAAACTGATGTGAATGGATATTTCTTGAAGACATAAACCTATAAAAAGAGTGGGAGAAGGAGGGGAGATAGAACTAGGTTTTAGCAGCCACAATGCAGATGGATTAGCAGCCAGGTTAGAAGGACTGAGAAGATGTAATACAGGTTTATTAAAAATGTACTGAGCCATGTATTTGTATGTTTCTATCACATTAAACCTCAATACTATGCATGGTCACAATGTACCAATAAAAGTATATTTAAACCAGGCATGCTACTGCATGCCTATAATCCCAGTACATGGGAGACTAAAACAGGAATATTGCAGATTTGAGGCTTGACAACTTAGTAAGACCTTCAGCAATTTAGCAAGACCCTTTTCAAAATAAAAAAGGTAGGGGATGTAGTTCAGAGGTATGATGAACCTGGATTCAAACCCTAGTGCCCCCAAATGTATATTTTTAAAATGGAAATGGAGGAGAGTAGACAATAAATGAGTTTTAATGATGATTTATCCCCCAAATGCTTAGGGATGGTGGCAATAGTTAAATCAGAAGATGAAGGGGACTCTTTCATGATAGGTTAGGTTATACTGTAATGTCAAACAACCTCAAATTTCATAGTTTTAGAACAAAAGAAAGATTTATTTATTGCTTATACTAGATATTTGATTATTCAAGGTGCTAAGGCTTATGGGGCCCTATCTTGAAGCATTTTTCTATTATTGCCATAGTATGGAAAAAGTAACATAGCAAATCACCTACTATTAAGCCTTTTGCCCAGAAATGGCACAAGTTATCTGCTCATATATCATAGCCAAAACAAGTCACATGATAACACTTAACCTCCAAAGAAATTGGTAAAGTGAAATCCTACCATTAGTTTAGAATGAGAAAAACTGAATTATGGCCCTGATGTCCACCACAAAGGAGGCTAAAATAAGGATTACTGGTTGAAAGTTGTTGAAAAACTAGATTTGAGTCCTAGATTCTCTTTCCCATGCCATCCCTTTTCCAGATCCATGCTGTTGGACAACACTGCTTTTCCATTCTGTCAGAAATATGGACATTTATTTTCTGATGAACACCAGACATAGCTGAGGACTGGGACATTATATCAAATTGAGACCACTGTACTTAAAGTTTTCCTCCACTGGGCTCCAAAAAATCTGGCAGATAGGCTTTTGTCTTTTAGGAGGAAATGGAATGTATTCTGGGGGCAATATGGCCTTTCTATAGGAAAGGAAAAAACCATACTGGCAGTGCAGTGAGAAGAGTTAAAATTGAGCTCAGACTCAACAAATCCTAAATGTAAACATATAAATTCCAATCATCTTGAAGGTGAGAGGAGTCATCTAAGAATTATGGGACAACTTAGAAAACTGACAAACCAAAGAGGCAATTTAGAGTAAAAAGAGATTATGTAGAGTGAGATGTAAACAAATAAGAACAAGATGTTATACAAATGGAACATCCAGAGAACAACCAAAAAACCCTTTTGAAACTTAAAACATTGTACTTAAACAGAAACTTAATAGACATTTTGGAAGATGGTTAGGTAAGTCTCCCAGAGAATATAATAAAACAATCAAGAAATAAAAACTGGAAGCCAGGTGTGGTGGTGCATACCTGTAATCCCAGTTACTTGGGAGGCTCAAACAGCAGGATTGTGGGTTTCAAGTCAGCCTCGGCAACTTAGCAAGGCCCACAGTGATATATTGAGACCATGTTTCAAAATAAAAAACAAAATTGGGCTGGGAGCATAGCTTAGAGGTAGAACACCTCTAAATTCAATCTCCAGTACAAAATAAATAAACCTGGAGAAAAAGGTAAGCAAATTAGAGGAACAGTTCAAAATTATAACAACCATGTAATAGGAATTATAGTAAAAATAACAGCAGGAAAATCATCATATCAATCAATGATGCATGAAATTATTATAGTAAGCGAGATTATCCAGTCTCAAAAAATGAAGAATCACATATTTTCTCTCAGAAACAGAAAGGATTTTCCAATAAATGAGGATAGATACCAGAAGAATAGTGGAAGGGGATCTGGGGAGGGATGAGGAGAAACTTGATGAAGGGAAAAAGTTCAAGCAATCTTATGTATGTTTGTGATTCATCAATACCAATTTCAATATTATGAACAAGGATGAGAAGGGTGGAGACAAGATCTGGAGGGAAATGCACCAAATGCCATGTGTACTTACGTTTCTATCATAGTAAACTTCAATATGATGTATGGTTACAGTGCACCAATAAAAGTATATTTAAGAATTTCCAAAAAATATCCTGGAACTAGATGGCATGGGTTTCTAAATCAAAAGGGCATTGCAGAATGCTTATAAAAATGGACAAAAATAGATCCACAGCAAGTCATATCACTGTAGAATTTCAGAGTGCTTAGGGAAAACAAAACATATTAAAGCATCTAGAAATATAAAGTAGGTCACATGTAAAAGATCAGAAATTAGAATTTTAGATTTATCATTAGACACATTAGAAGCTATGCAACGGCAGAGTGAGTTTTCAAAATTTTGAAGGAAGATTACTTCCAACCTTGATTTATATGACCAGTCAAATTTTGGGGTAGAATGAAAGCATTTTTATATATGTGAAATGTTATGAATTAAATTGTGCTCCCTCCGATTTTTATGTTGAAGTCCTAAGACCCATCTCTTAGGAAATGTCCTTTTTGGAAATAGGTTTGTTGTGGTTGTAGTTAGATTAGATGAGACCATACTGAGATAGGGTGGGCCTTTAATCTGACATCGCTGGCATTCTTATAAAGAATCTTTCATTTTTGTCAATGTTCATATTTAATATTTTTGTTTTCTTCATCCATTTTCCAATGGTCAATATTCTTAAAACACAAAGAATCAGGGAGTTTATTTAAAGGTATAGTAAAGGAGATAGGAGTTGGAAAGTTATTTCCTACTTTCCAGCCAGGAATAGCATGAAGAAAAGAAGAGATTTTTTACCAAAATATACTTAGTCGTGGTATTTCTGAATGTATGTGGGCTACGATCCATGAGTGGTATATCTGTACCTAGTAAGAACATAGGAATCTTGAGTTAGAGATAGCTGGAACTGAGAAGTAAACCAGTGACTGAATTATGTGGTAGAAGTTTGCATAGTAGGATGCTCAGATACATTTGGGTCACTATTTAAATGATGCCTGGGGTCATAAAACCACTTCTTTGAGTTGTACTCTTTCCATTGTACCTAGACTCTTAATTGACTGTGACAATGGTAGAATCCTGTATTTCCTCTATGAGCTGTTTTTTCATCTCTGTCTAGAATGACTGTCTGGGTATGATGTGATAAAAGGAAATTTGTTTGCCAGACATGGAAGAGTGATGAGACTAAGTATATCCTTGTAATTGGTGGGATTGGAAGCACTGTGTTTAGGAATTTGGACAACGTTTTTGTCTTAAATCAGAAAGACAATCTCAAACCAGCCCAATAACTCACCTACAGTGGATTGAGCTTTCTGATTAGCTGTGTCTGCTCCATATGTTAGACACCTGTCAGTTAATATGTCCTTTCTTAAAGATATCTTTGATCTATTCCTAAGAACAGTTAGATAGATTCTCTTGGCTAGGAGCAGAGCAACTTCTTTTGAAAAAAAACGTGCAAGTGTAACAGTTCCATGGATCAAAGCTCCCTTGGGAAGGCATGATCCTATCATAGCATTGTTTCAGAGTAGATCATAATTAGAGAGGACTTCTGAAAAAAGTGTTTCAGCTCCTGAAAAGTTTTAAAGGAAATTTTTTCTCCTTAAATTTGTAAGTGTTGGTGGCAACATGAGAAAAATACTTCAAAGGCTAGCATTCTTCAGTAAGGAAGATGCTTCGTGTTGTCTGGTCTTTATTTCCTCAGATGTACATTTTGCCCACTTAAGGAAGGAAGCACCTACCTTATACAGTTTATAGAAATATTATTTAAAATAGTAGCATTTTCAAAGTAACCTTAATGTCTCATTTCAAAGGAAATAAAAATTAGCTTATGATATATCTATATGGTAGATAATTCCACAGGTATTAAAATGATTCCTTAAAAGGTTTTAAATTATAAAGTTTTAAAAGATGTTTTCAAGAGCATGAAAACATGCTTATGAAATATAAGTGATAAAAATCTTGAGGTATACCATATAATCACAATTATATCAAACTGTCATCAGTAGCACTCTCTGTTTATGGAATTACAGATGGTTTTTATCTTTTTAAAACCCTTTTTCTGAACTGGGTATGGTGGCACATGCCTGTAATCCTAGTACTTGGGAGGCTAAGACAGGAGAATTGCAGGTTCAAGGGCAGCCTCAGCATCTTAGTGAGATCTTCAGTAACTTAATGAGATCCTGTTTCAAAAATAAAAAAGGTCTAGGAGTATAGTTCTGGGTTAGAATGCCCCTGGGTTCAATCCCCAGTATCACAAAAAAAAAAACTTTTCTGTATTTTCCAGATTTTCTGTAATGAGCAGGTACATATTTTATAGCCAACAAAAGTTATTGAAAAAGAAACATGAAGGAAAAAACCCCAGAGATCATGAGATCTGCCTGACCTTCCTTTCCTATATAATCAAGAAAGCCTGGAGGGAGAATTATGAGGAGTAGTTTCCAGGAAACCTCCTTTAGATGCAAATCCCAGACCCAGATGCAAGACACCCTTTTTTTTTTCAAGTAAAATAATTTTGTTTAAACTGTAGGTGTTTTTCAAAAGCCAAGGGTGGGAGGAAAGAATGATTTTATTTTAGTGGAGCAATACTGCCACCAAAAGAAAAATAGTAATGACACCTTCATGACCAGGGAGAAAAGAACAGAGAAATGCAGAAGAGAGGAAATAAAAGAAAGGAAAATCTGGACACAATAGTGCACACCTGTAATCTTAGTAGTTGAGAGGCTAAGACAGGAGAAATGCAGGTTCAGGGCCAGCCTCAGCAACTTAGCAAGACCATTAACAACATAGTGAGACTGTGTTTCAAAATAAAAAAAAATAAAATAGGGCTGGGGATGTATCTCTGAGGTAGAATGTCCCTGGGCTCAATCTTTAGTACCACAAAAAATTTAAGAAAAAAAATGGATTTCTCTAGGAATCAATTGGCCTACTCCTCATAGGAAGTGACAAATAGGAATTAAAGGGACAAACTCAAGAGGATTTTTATAGATACACTGACTTCCTGCTTTTTCCAAAGTCAGTAGGGGTCAGAAGAGAACCAGTCTTACTTCCCTCAGTAGTCACTAATAAGCATAATTATGGCTGGCCTCCCCTTGAGCCATCTGAGTGGATGAAGTGAAGGGTAGATCCTTGAAAATCTAAAAGATCCCCCTGGAGAAAGCAGGGACAGGATGATAGAACATGCTAAGTAAGCATGTTAGGATCAAGATCTTTGGGTGTTTTGATGCCAAACAGTACTTTTCAAATTGTACTTCAAGAAATTCATTTTAATCAGGATGCCCCACTTTATATATTGTATTATTAAATTTCCATAGTTGATTTTTTGAGAAATAAGACTATATCAAATCCACTCACCTAGAGCACCGCCTAGTTTCTGGTGCTTGATTTCATGTTCATAAGGTTCTGAAATGTGGGTGTAATAGGTTTATGGGGATAGAGTAGATCATTCCATTTCCCTCAGTTGTTCCTTTCCCCAGAATTTGATTTAATAAGGCTGTCTATAGATTCATTCACCTTTGGGGATTCACTCTACATTTTGAGGTGTTTTAAACGTGACTGACTAAGCCGGGCGTGGTAGCGCAGGCTTGTGATCCCCGCTTGGGGGCGGAGACTAGAGGATCGATTGTGCAGGTTCGAAGCCAGCCACACTGGCTTAAGAGACCCTATTTCCAAATAAAAATATAAAAATAAGTCTGGGAGTGTAGCCCGGAGGTAGAAGGGTTTCCAGGAACCCCAGTAACACCAGAAAAAAAAAGTGACTGACTAAGCCGGACATGGTGGTGCACACTTGTAATCCCAGCATTCGGGAGGCGGAGACCCGAGGATCACAGTTTGCAGACAGCCTCAGCTACTTAGCAAGTCCCTTCAAAACTCAGTGAGACCCTGTCTCAAAATAAAGAATAAAAAATAGGGCTGGGGGTGTATCTGTGAATGCCTCTGGGTTCCATCCTTGGTACCACAAAATAAATAAACGTGACTATGAGGTTTCTTTTTTGCCATCTTTTTTACCAATACAAAAAGATGTGTTGTAATCATACAACTTAATGGAGTTCAAGATCATAGAGGCCTACATGCACACATCACTCATTTAGCCTTCCCCAATTCCCGCCCCTTTCTCTCCCCCCTCCCTCCTTCTCATGTTTGGCTTAGTGATTGACTTTGATATGTTTGTGAATCTACATCATGTATATTCGGGGATTTCCCTCTTTCCTCCCTCCCATCGCCCTCAGTTAGGTCACCTTATTTGCTCATCTATGATTTCTCCTTCTTCATCTAGAGTTCCTCCTATGACCCTTTTTCTTTCTAGCTTCTTAAGTGGGAAATGTGACTTCTTTTAGAATTCTATTGGCTAAGGTAACCACAAAGCTGTTCCTGATATCCATGGGACAGGCATACAAGCTTATTCTAGTGAGGAGCCCCATAGGGAAGAATAGCAAGTATTTCATGCTATAATACAATCTATATGAATCCCTTAGGAAAATGGACAAGGAATGTTAACACTCAAGTATTTTTAATGTTCAATTTCATAGTAGTCAGCCAAATGCAAGCAAAAACAATCATCAAATATGTTGGATTGTAGTCAAACAAAAAAAATAGATAACTATCAACAATGTGTTAGAATGAAGGGAAATGATCTTTTTTACACACTGGTTTTAAGATTGAAAAATGATGAAGTTTCTTTCTCAGCAATTTAGCGAGACACTGTTTCAAAAAATGTTTAGTTTATTAAAGGGTTATGGTGTAACTCAGAGGTAGAATGCCCCTGGGTTCAATTCCTCATATTTAAAAAGTACTACCTAAAAATATCATAGGAATTAAAACTTTGAGGGGAGAGTAACCTAAATTCTAAATTTTTATAAAAGATTCAGTAGAGCAGCTTATTAGAATGAAAATAGGGTTCCTGTAAGCCTGATGTAAGCTTGGTGCATTTCTGAGACTGTGCAGTTCCTTGTGGCTTTGAGACTCAGGTACAATCCAGTCTATCATCATACTGAGTGACTACATTACTGCTTTCACTAACATTTTTGTGGCTTAGAGTGGAACAAGAGTTCACTGACTGGAGTAGAACAGGGTAGTAAGCACAGGACTTTGCCTTGTACTCAGTGCCAGGTTGGTGAAAGATAACACTGGAAATGTTAATGGCCCCCAGACCAGTGCCCACAAGATAGCTCTTATGATGGGTGGAAATATGCAGCCTAAGCCTAGTTGACTTTTGTTTTGGCTCACATCACCTGTGGCTAGTTACGGTGGCCTTGAGCCATGAGTCTGTCTCAGCAGTAAGCAGCCTATAGCAGTGTGGGCCTTGGCCTAGTGTTGTGCTGCTTCAGGCAGGCTGAGAGCTCAGGATGTGACACAGCAATACGATGTTTATGACGACAGAAATGTCATAGGGGGCTGGGGCTGGTCTCTCCATGGTGATTTTACCCAGAGCCAGGAAGATTGCTGCTGTGCCTGACCACAAGCTGGTGACTGTGGATGAGACCTTTGGACTTTCCTCAATCCCAGGAAGAGTTCTTTGGAGATGGAGTATCATTTTTAGGTGCTCATGCATATTTGGGGCAAATCTGGGCTTGGGTTGCCCTCTAGTGCTAAAATAATAACACACCAACAAAAGACCGCAAATCTGAATTGAGGACATAATTTAGTGCTGAAATAGCAGAAACTAATTCAGGCTTAGAGAATGAAATAGGGGTCAATAGCAGAACAGATCAAACAAAAGAGGGAATTAGTGAGCTTAAAGACAGGCTATTTATTTTTTTAATACGGGCTATTTAAAAATACATATTTGAGCCAGGCGTGGTGGCGCACACTTGTAATCCCCGCGCTTGAGAGGCTGAGACAGGAAGATTGAACAGGTTCAAAGCCAGCCTCAGCTGGCTTAAGAGACCCTGTTTCCAAATAACAATATAAAATAGGTCTGGGAGTGTAGCCTGGAGGTAGAGGGACTCTGGTCTCCATCCCCAGTACCACCAAAAAATATATATACATATTTGAGCCATGCATGGTGGCACATACTTGTAATCCCAATATTTGGGAAGCTGAGACAAGAGGATCACAGGTTCAAAGCCAACCTTGGCAACTTAGCAAGGCTCTCAGCAACCTAGTGAGACACTGTTTCCAAATAAGATATAAAAAAAAATCGAGCTGAGGGTCTAGCTTAGAGATAGAATGCCCCTGGGTTCATTCCCCTGTGTATGTATGTATGTATGTATGTATGTATGTATGTATACATACATATATATATATATATATATATGTGTGTGTGTGTGTGTGTGTGTGTGTGTGTGTGTGTGTGTATTTGGTACTAGGGAAATATATATATGAGAATAAAAGAGAAAAAGAAGAGGGCAAAGAAAGCTCATGGATTGAGGGAGGGCTTATGAAGGCAATAAACCACTTGGCTAACACAGGTCCAGTGGTTCAGTCCTCAGGTACTAGCCCAAGGGGCAGGAATGGAGGGGCTCTTTCTGGCACTGAATTTCACTGTGATATCAAGTCTTATATTTTTTATTTTGAAACAGGGTCTTGTTAAATTTTCCAGACTGACCTGGAACTTACAATCTTCCTACCTCAGCCTCCTGAGACTCTGGGATCATAGGTATGTTGCACCACACCTAGATCTTTTTCTTTTTCAAAGAAAATCTTTTCAGAAATCATCTAATTACCGAAGACAGAATACAAGGCACATCATTTTTCATGATGATGTTTTTCTTAAGCCTCTATCCTTCCATTTTTTTTAACAATTGAAACACTAATTTCTTCGTATAGAAGCAATTTGTGGATGCATTATCCATGGAAATAAGAAAAATCAGAAGCTCCCCTTTATTTGCTTTTCAGGTTCAAGAAGGGCAATAGATCCTATAATGGGTTAGATCTGGAATGTCTCCCAAAGTTCCATGTATTGTTCAGAGGTAGGGATCTTAGGAAGTAACTGGGTCATGATTGGCTCTGATAACATCAGTGGATTAATCCATTGATAAGTTCATAGCTGATGGCATTACTTGGGAATGGTGGAATTAGTTTAGGAGGTAAAACTTAGCTAGAGGAAGTAGGTCACTGAAGGCAAGCTCTGGTATAGCATATCATGTTCTCAGTCTCTCTCTCTCTCTCTCTCTCTCTCTCTCTCTCTCTCTCTCTCTCTCTCTCTCTCTCCTCTCCTCAGCCTTACTAAGCAGCCATTTCTGTGGACTGCCATGAGGTAAGAAGCTTTGTTCTAGCAAATCCTCACCACTATGATGCTCTGCCTCACTGCAAGCCCAGAAACAATGGAGCCAAGTAACCATTGCCTGAAACCATGAGCCAAAACAAATCTTTCCTCCTTTAAGTCATTTTTCTCAGATATTTTGTCACAGCAACAAAATGCTGACTGACACAGATCATCAAAACTTTGGATCCAGGAGTACTCCAAACCAGATTATTAACAAATATATGGCTCACTGCTTTCTCATATAAGACAGGCCCTGTGAGATGCAAACCTAGTTTAAAGGCTTGAATGCCCTAATTTTAACTTCCTTTGGTTTTCCTCATCATAATTCTTCCCTTTACTTTCCCCATGCAATAGTGCAAGGAAATCCTACAATGATTCCATTGCAATGTATATATTTAGGAGGCCATGCCTTTCTCTTGGTCATTTTCTAGAAATGAAATTGTGCAACTCTTTTATTTCTTATTTTGGGGTACTGTGGATTGAACTCAGGGGCACTATATATCCAAACTAAGTCCTATTTTATTTTAAAACAGGGTCTTGCTAAGTTGGTGATGGTCTTTCTAAATTGCTGGGGCTGGCCTTGAATCTGGAGTCCTCCTGTTTCAGCCTCCCAGGTACAAGGATTACAGGCATGCATAGCCATGCCTGGAAAAAATGTGCAGTTCTTGCTTGGAAGTATTTTTTCCTATATAGCTATTGAAGGAAAGGTCAAGAGGGTTTAGTGTAAAGGAGTCATTGGTTTTTTGGACTTTTCTGAAAATATCCCCACCACTTAAATATGCTTATATTTGCTTTTGAAGTATCGCTAACGGTTAGTGCCAGTTATTGTTTAGCTCAAACTGGCACTGAGAGTATATAAAAGTTTTCTTAGAAGGATTTTGTCATTTAAATAAACAAATATAGTCAATCTGGCAATATTTTAATTCAGCCCTACAAAATAAAACTAGCAAAAATTCTGTTTAAAATGTATAAGGACAGTCATTATTTACTTAAACTTTTGACATATCCTACCAACACATGACATTATCTTATAATGTTTTTAAATTATTGGGACTATACTACTGCATTTATGTGAAATAATGAAATAGCACTTTAAATTTCTGCCCTTTTCAACATTCAATTAACAAAGGAATTGTTAACAGAGTTGGTTTATTTTCATCAGTTGTTTTATCTATGGAGGTGGGGGAACAGCTTTTAAAACTAATTGAATGGCATAATTTAATCATTCCCATTTCACCTAAGTAATTTTTTGCCATTTATTCAAATTCAAAAATCAGCCTTTTGCCACTGAAAAATATTTAGTGGTGCCATAAGTTCTAAAAGGAAGAGTCAATATTTGCACTTATTTCTGTCCCCCACAAAAACCTGAAAACTTTTCCCCTTTTGCTTCTTGTTTGCATGACAAATAGAATTTGCTAGAGTGGCTATATTTATCTGTTTTTGTGCTGGGGATCAAACTCAGGGTCTTGTGCATGCTAAGCACATGCTGTGCCACTGAGCTATGCCTTATCTTCTCCCTGTATTTTTGTGTGATTTTTTTTCATTCCTAATTTATTTTATTTACATAGTGATTTTTCTTTTGGAAAACAAATCATGTCACATATTAGCTAAGTATTGACCCAGGACTGTAAACTTTAGTGTGTGTCATAGTTACAAGGTAGGCAGAGGGAAAAGGAAAGCTCCGGTTTAAACATTTTGTATTTTTTTCTTCAGTGATTGTATTTTCTCCTGTCTCTCTCTAAACTGTTATTTTTGTTTGTTTGTTTGTTTGTTTAAGCAATAATTTCTTAGCATAGAAGGAATTAATAGGTACATCATCTATAAAAATAACTGAAAGCTGCAAATTAGACTTCATGATCCTCCTACGCTTCCTTTAGGCATAGAAGCCATTGAATGTATGGATCTTTGGCTATTAAATCTTTGCATTACTGCATTATCTCTCTCCACCTATTCTGACACACTGGTCTCACTGTTGTAAATAATTTCCTAAGCTTGAGTGTGCTCTCTTCTTCCTGCTGAAATCCCGACTGATTCACATAAGCTTACACATACATGCACTAAACATACATCACACAGAGATATACTTCCATTTACACACTCACATATATATTTTGAAACTAATGGTATCTCATTATATAAGTGGTTTTTCTTTGAGATTTTTCTGTTATTATTATTAACTTTTTGATGAGCATTATCCCTATAATCAATTCTATATATAAAGAAAATTAACAATCACATGCATCTCACTTTTTGGTGGTACTGGGGATGGAGCCCAGGGGCCTTCTACCTCCAGGCTACACTCCCAGACCTATTTTATATTTTATTTGGAAACAGGGTCTCTTAAACCAGCCAAGGCTGGCTTTGAACCTGTGCAATCCTCCTGTCTCAGCCTCCCAAGTGCGGGGATTACAAGCGTGCGCCACCACACCCAGCTACATGCATATCTTTTAAAACATATTCTATTATATAAACAAACATAGAGTGGAAACTTTTTGTCATAGCTTTCTTATAAAAATGCTGTTGGGAGCTCCAGTGATTATATTGGATAGTGTATTAAAATGGCAAGTCTATCAACTATTGGAAAGTTAAATGAAAAAAAGTTGTGAAGGAGCCGGGTGTGGTGGCACACGCTTGTAATCCCAGCATTGGGGAGGCTGAGACCAAAGGATTGGGGTTCTTGGCCTCACTTACTAAGGCCCTCCTCAACTTAGGGAGATCCTATTTCAAAATAAAGAATAAAAAATAGGGCAGGGGTTGTAGATCAGAGATCAGATGCATCTGGGTTTCATCCCTAGACCCGCCGGAAAAACAAAAAAAAAGTTGTGAAGGCACATTTGATCTGTGATCTGAAACTTGGCCCTATTTTATCTTTTGAATCCAGGTCTCACTATGTTGCTAAGCTGGGATCCTGTTGCCTTAAACCTGTGATCCTCCTATCTTAATTTCCCAAGGTTTGGGATTAAAAGCATGTACCACCATCCCCTGCTTTATTTATTTTTTTTATTTTGAAAGAGGGTCTTACTGGGTTGCTGAGAGGTTTTTTTTTTTTTAATTTCCTGAGGCTGGTCTTGAACCCACCATTCTCCTTCATTAGCCTCCCAAGAACTGGGATTACAAGCATTCCCTACTGTGCCTAGATGCTTTTACTTTTCAGATGGGGTGTTGCTAAGTCTGGGCTTAAACTCATGATCCTACTACTTCAGCCTCCTGAATACTTGAGATTATACACACGAGCCATTGTGCTTAATTTTTAGAGTTTTGATTGGGATTGTATTGAATCTAGTTGGGACTGAAGAGAACTATCATCTTAGCAATATTGATGCTTCCTATTCATGATCATGGAATAGCCCTGCATTTATTAATTTTTTATTTTCTTCATTAGAAAATTATTGTTATTTTGTTTGATTTATAGGTAATCACTCTTCTTTTTGTCCTTGCTGATGTGTAAATGGTGCTGTGTTTTCTAATTCAAATCCAATTGTACATTGCTGATATATATTAATCTTGTGTCATACTCCTTTGATACACTTCCTTATAGTTTTCCCGAATATTATATTGGGTCTTGGGATTTTCTAAATAAATAACTATACCATTAAAAAATGCTGTTGGGTTCTGTATAGTTTTTCTTGCAGTTCATTGTCAAAATCAATCTAAGTCAACTTATATAGGTCTTTTTAATTTTTAAATGACTGACTGCTTTAATAGTCTATGATATGAATATATTATTACCTAGTTATAGATACTCTACTAATGAGCAATAATTTTGTCCACGTCTTCCTGCACTTTATATAATATTGCAAAAATTTTTATATTCCTACCTGTGGTGTTTGTATTTTAGGATTTCATTTTTTCTTTTCTTTCGTTGTTGTACTAAGGATTGAACCCAGAAGCATTGAACTTCCAACTATACCCCAGTCATTTAATTTTTCATTTTGAAACAGGGTTCTGCTAAGTTGCCAAGGGCCTTATTAAGTTGCTGAGATTAGCCTCAAAGGTGCTAATGCCTGCCTTCCAAGTACCAGAATTACAGCCCTGTGCCAAGAGTTACATTTCTAAAGTGGGTTTTCTGGGTCAAGGCATGTGTCTATACATATACATATAACCATCACTATAATGATCTACAGTAAAGTAATTCAACCCTTCTACCAGCAATATGAGATTTTATTTTCCTTGACCATACTAGAATCAATTACATTGCATTTTAAATATTTGTTATTTGGAATGAATATTATTCAGTTACAATACTACAAATGAAGTAACCTCACAAGATATATGAAAATATACTCCTAGTGGGTTAATGCCTTTGTCACGAAGAAAAGAATACAACATTTTAAAATAAAATGAGCCAGATGTGGTGGTGTATGCCTATAATCCTAGTACTTGGAAGGCTGAGATGTGAGGATCACAGGCTTGAGGTCATCCTCAGCAACTTATTGAGAGCCTGTTTCAAAAAAAAAAAGGGGGCTGGGAGTATAGCTTGGAGACAGAATGCCCCTGCATTCAATCCCCAGTATCAAAAAACAAAAATGAGAATAGAATATATAAGTAAGCTAGGAATACACAGGCACCTTCATTTTCACCAACACTAAAGGTCCATAAGCTATAAAAGAAAAACATATTTATGTGAATATATGTATGTGTATGTAATATGCAACTGGAAATTATATTGGTAGATATATATTTAATTAAATACATATTGAAAGCTTTTCTAAGACAGACATCATCATAAAGTCATGGCAAAATTGGAGGAATGAGAGAGAAGTGAATACTGGACTTTATCTCAAACTCTGAAACGAGGCCTAGCCCAGACAACGTGAAAATCAGATATACCTTCAGATGACATGAAAATCAACAGACTACTCTTTTTGAAATCAGCAAGTGTTTAATTCTCAAAAGTACACAAAGTTTTAAAGGAAGTAAATGAAAATAATCTCTTTTTTGTTGTTGATAGCTGATTATCTTGCTGTTGATAAGAATATGAAAAGTTTTTCTGTGAAACTTTCTGGGAAGCATAATTTTGGAAATTTTCTTTAGCTTTGCATTTTAACCATGGAAGGCACTACACAGACATTTGCAACATCGTCGTAGTAATATGTTTTCTTTAATAATTTGTCTTTTACCCGTATGCCAGAGATACTTTGCAGGCCCAGTTTTAGAGGCAGCAGTGTCAGGGTAAAGCAGAGAGATGCACTTGGAAGCAGCTTCCCAAGATACTTTCGTGAAATTCCACACCAACGAACAGAATCTCTATCACACAATTTCAAAACCAATTTCATTTTCTTATCACTATAGTTTGTTATCTTGCAGGTAATACGAAAAGGTTCTTCTAGAATTACAGTATCTGGGATTTCTTCCAAAGACAGCTTTAAGTTTTCATAACCTGTAGCTTCTCTCTCAAGTTGGATTGTCTGTAGAAGTGCTATTTCACCTAGATTTCTTTTCCATATCACATCCAATTTTCCCATTTCCATTCGTCCTCTAATGGTACCAACTTTCTCTGAATATTCTGGCTTGATATGAAGATGGTATAAGTACTGGCGTCCTTCTGCTGACTGTAAAAATGTTCTTGTTCCAAAGGTACATTCATCTTCTCCATCCTGCTTGACAGTATTTAATTCTTCCACCTCGTATATTTCAGGTGGCTGTAAGGAAACCTTATTGATAAACACAGTCGAAGATGAGATATTCTGAATCTGGACTTCAAGAAATAAGTCACTGGTCTCTGAATTATAAAACTTCGTTTTAATGTCCAGTGGCGAAACGAAAGAAAATATGCACAGTTTTTTTAAGAACATCTTTTTCTCCACGCTGAGTTGGATAGAGACTGAATCCACAGGGACAGTTCTCCCAACATCCTTTATTTTGTCATGAGTGACATCATCAATACAATTGGTACCAAGTTCTGCCACTGTTGCCATGGAGACCAAAAGATAGGAGGGCTGAGTACTGGTCTGAAGATCAGCATTTTCAGTATTATTTTTACAACTCAGTTGCTATCCCTGGGAATTCTCATATAACTTTATTTTTCTCCTCTCTCAGAAATGTAGTTCTGAGGATTATGGTGATGTCATATATTTTCTAAAACATTCATATTTCTGGTAGAGCATCACTTCTCATGAGCTGCTTAGATTAAAGAAGAGGAGGAGGAGGAGGAACTCAGTGTACACAGGACAAAAAAACTGATTAAGTGGAGTGAAGAATCAATTTTTGAAAGATATTGAAAACATTTTATCATAAATACAAAATTAATTTAAGTTTGTTGAACTAGGATTTTTCTTAATGACTAGGTTTCAATATTATCTTTAATTCTTTTAAAATACTTTTATTGGTGCATTATAGCTTCACATCATAATGTAGTTCACTGTGATAGTGACATACATGCACACATCACTCAGTGGACTTTCCTTCAGCTCCTTTCCCACTCCCCTCCCCTTCCCCATACAGGGTATTGAGATTGAAATTGGTTTTCTCAGCTGGGCATGGTGGTGCATTACTGTAATCCCAATACTTTGGAGGCTGAAACAGGAGGATCACAGGTTCCAGGACACCCTTAGAAATTTAGTGAGGCTTTCATTAACTTAATGAGACCCTATTTCAAAAATAAAAATAAAATAGGGCTGAGGATATAGCTCAGAAGTAGAATACCCCTGAGTTCAATCCCCAGCACCATTTAAAAAAAGAAATTGACATTCTCATATATTGTACATAAAGTCAGTGAAGTGTTTCCTTTATTAATTCTCCCTCTCCCCACTCCAACCTCCCCTGGACCACCTCTCTTGCTCCACTCCTGTTTCTCCTTCGTTATCTAAAGTCCCTCTTGTATCCCAATTTTTCCCTAGCTTCCATATATGAAAGAAAACATATGACCCTTCACTTTCTGTGGCTGGCTAATTTCATTTGACATACTTTTCTCAAGGTCCATTCATTTTCCTGCAAATTATATAATTTTGTTCTTACTGATTAATAGAATTCCATTGTGTGTACAGCTCACAACTTTTTAATCTAATCATATGCTGATGGACACCTTAGGTTGGTTCCATACTTTGACTATTAAGAATTGTACTCCTATACACATGGCTATGCATACATTACTATGACTTTCTGATTTAGTCCCTTTGGAAAGATACCCAGGAGTGGATAGATGCATCCATTCCCAGTATTCAGAGAAATCTCCATACTGATCTCCATAGTGGCTGTAGTAATTTGCAATCCCGCCAATAGTGTATACACATTCTTTCACCCCCAACATCCTCACCAGTACTTGTTATTTGACTTCTTGATGGTTATAATTGGGGCTAGATGGAACCTCAGTGTAGTTGGGATTTGCATCTCTCTGACTGCTGATGATGGTGAGCATTTTTCTTTTTTTTTTATTTCTTTTTTTTTAAATTAATTTATTTATTTTTATTGGTGCACTGTATTCATATATCACAGTGGGATACAAACTTTTGTAGACATACATGCACACATCGCCCAGTCAGCCCCCACCTGATCCCCACCCCGTTCCCTCCCCATCCCTCCTTCCCATGCTTGGCTTAGTGGTTGACATCTAGTATTATAGCAATTTATCCAAAATTAAAAATGATAATTTCACATAACAGTTTCATTTGTCTGATACCAAGCTTTTGATGACTTAAAGATAACATTTCAATATTTCTTTTTGCTTTCTTTCTTACCAGAGAATATTTCTTTTCTATTTTTTTTAGGTGAAACTATCCTATATTTATATATTTAATTTTCAGAAAAAAATCTATCCTAATATGGAATATGGACTCTAGATACCCAAAACGATCTTGAAAAAGAACAAAGCTAGAAGATATATATTTTCTGATTTCAAACCATATAAAGCTACAATAATTGAAACAGTGTAGTACTGTTCTAAAGGCAGATATATAAACCATTGGAGTTAAATAAAAGCCTAGAGCTAAATTCTTCCCTATATTGTCAAGTTATTTTTGACAAGGTTTCCATGAACATTTGGTGGTGGAAATAATAATCTTTTAACTAAATATTGTTGAAAAATAATAATTACATGGAAAAGAATAAAATTGGACCCTTACCTAATCCCATATACAAATATTAACTCAAAATAGATAAAAGACCTAAATATAAATGTTAAGACTATACACTTTTAGAAGAAAATCTGGGTCATAAAACCTCACAACATTGAAATTGGCAGTGATTTCTTGGATATGATTTCAATGGCACAGGCAACAGAAGAGTATACAAACTCCCTAAAAAAATAAAAAATATTGTATATCCAAAGACAATGTAACATTTCAATATTTCTTTTTGCTTTCTTTCTTACCAGAGAATATTTTTTTCTATTTTTTAGGTGAAAATATCATATATTTATATATTTATTTTTCAGAAAAAAATCTATCCTAATATGGAATATAGACTCTAGGTACCCAAAATGATCTTGAAAAAGAACAAAGCTAGAAGATATATATTTTCTGATTTCAAACCATATAAAGCTACAATAATTGAAACAGTGTAGTACTATTCTAAAGGCAGATATATAAACCCTTGGAGTTAAATAAAAGCCTAGAGCTAAATTCTTCCCTATATTGTCAAGTTATTTTTGACAAGGTTTCCACGAACATTTGGTGGTGGAAATGATAATCTTTTAACTAAATATTGTTAAAATAATAATTACATGGAAAAGAATAAAATTGGACCCTTACCTAATCCCATATACAAATATTAACTCAAAATAGATAATAGACCTAAATACAAATCTTAAGACTATAAACTTTTAGGAGAAAATCTGGGTCATAAAACCTCACGACATTGAAATTGACAGTGATTTCTTGGTTATGATTTCAATGACACAGGCAACAGAGGAGTATACAGACTCCCTAAAAAATAAAAAAATAAAAAAAATTGTATATCCAAAGACAATGTAAACAGAGTTAACAGTTACTAATAGAATGGGATAAAATATTTCCAATTGCTATATCTGAAGGTATATTAATATTCCAACTAGAAATCCTAAAAATTAACAACAATAAAGGCAAACAATACCATTTAGTGATAGGTAACAGACTAACATAAATAATGAATCTCCACAGATAACCAATCTTAATTGTCTGTTGGATGGAAACTCTTGTTTCTCTGGTTCTGGTGTGTGTTACCTATTTCTTCTTTGTAGTTAATCTCTTTGAGTATTTTCTGTAGCGCTGGTTTTGAAGACATAAATTCCTTCAGTTTCTGTTTGTCATGGAAGCTTCTTATTTTTCCATCTAATTTGATAGAAAGTTTAGCTGGGTAGGAAATTTTTGGCTGGAAGTTGTTTTCTTTCAAAATTGGGAATATGTTACTCCAAGCCCTTCTGGCTCTCATGACTTGGTTTGGGAAGTCTGGACTGATTCTAATTGGTTTGCCTCTGAATGTCACTTGGCCCTTTGTTTTTGTTGCCTTTAAGATTCTCTGCTTGGCTTCCACATTGGTCATTTTGACAATTATGTGGCGTGGAGATCCTCTTCTCCGATCCTGTCTAAAGGGAGTTCTATAAGTTTCCTGGACCTTTGTATCAACCTCTTGCTCTATGTCTGGAAAATTTTCTGCTATTACTTCTTTGAAGAGATTGTTGATCCCTTTGGTTTCACTTTCTTTTCCCTCCTCTATTCCAATTATTCTTAGGTTAGCTCTCTTAAAATGGGCCCATATTTCTTCAATATCAGATTCCTGCTGTTGGATATTTTTTTCTAGATTAGAAACTATGAGTTCATTTTTGGATTGCTCATCTTCTAAGAGTGAGATTCTGTTCTCCATGTGTTCTAATCGGTTGTTTGTGCTTTGAATTGAGGCCTTTACTTCATTAATTGCATCCTTTATCTCTTTTTGGCTCTCTCTGAGTTCTTTTCGAAGCACCTCTATTATTTCTACAGTTATTTTCCTGATTTGATCTTCTAGAAATCTCTGATTTTCTGTTTTATCGGGTTCTGATGTTGTGGGGTTGTGGGCATTCATTGCTCCAGTATTATTCCTCTTTCCCATGATTTCGGAAGTTTGTGCCTTCTCTGGGTTCTTCCCTTGGGTCACTATGACTTCCCTTAAGGTGTTCTGGATCTCGAGTCAGTAGTATCTCGGACCCCACTACTCCTTTACTGGGTTTTATCACAGAGTCTCCGACCCAGAGAGTCGATAGAGGCTGCTTTAGACTGTGGGGGGTGCCAGGTTGCACGTTCTCCTATGGTGTGATATCTCTGCCACCGCCCCTCCCCCACTGGGTCAAGTCCCAGGGAGTACAGTAATGGGACTTCTCGTCTGGGGCCCGCAATTTGACTCACTGTTCTTGAGTACGCAGATGTAGCTGTACTGGCCTCGCTGAATTCGCTGCTGCTGCCGCCGGTAGCAATATGGCGCCGCTGCTTCGCCCTCGGCTATGGGGCTGGCGTTTTTCTTCTTGATTTTGATTTCTACTCTGAATCCCTGCAGCGTGTGCTGAGCTCGGCCACTGGGAGCTTTAGATGCTCTCTGCGCGGAGAAATCCCGCCTAGCTGTTCCGCAGTGGCTCACCTCGGCTTGCTGTAGCCGTCCTGTGAATTCGCCGGTTCCTCCAGCAGTATGGCGCTGCTGCCGCGTCTGCCGCGTCCTCGGGCGCGAGGCCGGTGTATCTCCTCTGTGGCTCTGTTCTCAGTCCGCTTTCTCTCTGGAGCCTGGTGATTTTTTGTTTCACTGGTGATGGTGTTTTCTGGCTATGAAAGGCGCTGATTTTGTGGTAATGGAGGTTTGTTGTTAGCGGGGCTCTTAAGCCCCGCTTTTCTCGGTCGCCATCTTCCCGGAAGTCAGCATTTTTCATATACTTATTGGCCATCTCTTTTTCTTCTTTTGTAAAATGTCTATTTAGTTCAATTGCCCATTTCTTGATTGGGTTATTTGTTTTAGTCTTAAGACTTTTGAGGACGTTTTATATTCTGAATATTAGTCTTCTATCAGAGGAAGAACTAGCAAAGATTTTCTTCCATTCTGTAAGCTTTTTTTTAAATTCTTGATGGTTTCCTTTGGTAAACAAACATTTTATTTTAATTTCATCCCATTTAATAATTCTTGTTTTAATTTCCTCAGTGCTGGGAGTCTTATTAAGTAATGTTCTACCTGTGCTTATATGTTGGAGTATTAGATCTATACCCTCCTCTGGTCATTTCTTTTTTCTAATTTTCATGTCTTTAATACATCTTGAGTTAACTTTTGTGCAGGATGAGAAGTAGGGATATTTTTAGGGATTTAGTTCCATTTTTCTACAGATGTGTAACAGATAACCTGTTTTTCCAACATCATTTGTTGCAAAAGATGCCTTTTCTTCAGAATGTCTTTTTTCCAATGTATGTTTTTGGCACCTATGTCAAAAAATCAATTGGCTATAAGTGTGTGAATTTATTTCTGTATCTCCCATTCTATTCCATTAGTTTATGTGTCTGTTTTTGTGCCAATACCATGATATTTTCATTACTATAGCTCTGTAGTATAATTTGAAGTCAGAAATTGTGATACCTCCTACATGGTTCTTATTGCTGAGAATTGTTTTGGCTGTTCTGAGTCTTTTGTTTTTTTCATATGAAATTTACTACTGATTTTTCTAGGTCTATGAAGAATGACATTGATATTTTGCTAGGAATTGCATTGACTCTGTAGACTACTTTTGATAGAATGGCCATTTGGATAATATTTATTTTGCCTGTCTCAGAGCCTGGAAGATCTTTATGAATTTTACCTCCTTGGTTAGATTTATTCCTAGGTATTTTATTGTTTTTGAGGTTATTATGAATGGAATTGTTTTCTGGATTGTTTCCTTAGTGGACTCATGGTTGGCATATAGAGAAAAGCTATTGATTTTTTTAGATTGATTTTGTATCCCACTACTTTGTTGAATTTTCTAATCAGCTCTAGAAGACTTTTTGTTTAGATTTTTGAGTCTTCTAAATATAGAATCATATCATCTGAAAACAGAGATTATTTCAGTTCTTCCTTTCCTAATTGTATTTCTTTTATTCTCTTCTTTTGCCTTACCACTCTGGCTATAGTCTTGAGTACTGTTTTGAAAAGGAGTGGTGATAGTGATCACCTTTGTCTTGTTCCTGTTTTTAAAAGGAATTTTGGCTGTCTTTCCCCATTCAATTTGATGTTGACTTTGGGGTTATTTTATATTGCCCTTATGATGTTGAGGCAAGTTGCTTCTATTCAGATGTTCTGCTGTGTTTGTAGCATGAATTGGTGTTAGATTTTGTTAAATGCTTTTTCAGTGTCTATTGAGGTAATCATGTGACTTTTATCCTTAATATTATCTATGTGGTGAATTACATGGATTAATTTGCTTATGTTGAACCAGTCTTGTCTCACTGTAATGAAACCAACTTGATCATGGTGTTAAATTTTTTGATGGGGTTTTAAAGGCATATCATTTGTACTTGGTTATATTTTTGCATCAAGGATATTGATCTAGCAGGGCGTGGTGGCGCACACTTGTAATCCACGCTCTTGGGAGGCGGAGACAGGAGGAATAGCGCAGGTTTGAAGCCAGCCGCACTGGCTTAAGAGACCCTGTTTCAAATAAAAAAATGTAAAAATAGGTCTGGGAGTGTAGCCCAGAGAAGGGCTTCCAGGAACCCCAGAACCACACACACAAAAAAAAAAGAATATTGATCTATAAGTTTCTTTTCTTTTCTTTTCTTTCTTTCTTTTTTTTTTTTTTTTTTTTTTTTTTTTTTTTTTTTTTTTTTTGCAGGTTTGGGGATGGAACCCAGGGGCATTTGACCTCTGAACTACATCCCCTACCCCATTTTTTATTCTTTTATTTTGAAACAGGGTCTCACTAAGTTGCAGAGGGCCTCACTAAGTAGCTGAGGCTGTCCGCAAACCACGATCCTCTGGTCTCAGCCTCCTGATAAGATTTTTTTCTTGAAGTATCTTTATTTGGTTTTGATATTAAGATGATACTGGCATTATAAAAGAAGTTTGGAAGAATCTCATCTCTTTCTCTTTCACAGAATAAATTTTTGAACAGTTGGGTTTATTTCTTCTATAAAGGTTTTATAGAATTAAGCTGGGAATCCATGTGAACCTGGACTTTTCTTTGATGGAAAGTTTTCATTGCTGTTTCCATGTCTTTTCTTGCTATTTCTGAAGGATTCTTAAGTTAGTCTCTCTGTTACACACCTGTTATCCATTCACATGGGATGCTGAAACAAGAAGATGGCAGACACAAGATGTAAAATACACTTGGGTTCAACCCCAATACAAACAATAAAAAACAAAAAAGAACACACTGTACACAGGGTAAGAAGACTGACCTGGTGGAAGATAAGTTTGTATCAGTGATTTGGAGATAAAATCAGATTGTGGAAATGACTGTTACTTTATTAACTTGTATTTTTGTAAGGGGGTTGAAGCCACCATCATTCCACCTTGAAACTACATCCCAGAAATGTATAGGCTTTTTTTTGTTGTTTGATTGTTGTTGTTTTTTTTTTTTTTTTTTTTTTTTTTTTGTAACTGGGTCTTGCTAAATTCCTATGGCTGGTCTCCAACACGAAATCCTCCTATGTCATCCTGTCAAATAGTGGGGCTACAGGACTGAGCTACTATACCTCAATGTAATTAAATTTTAATTGTACTTCTAAACCAGGCTCCATAGTGTATGATTGTATTCCCACTACTTGAGAGTCAGAAGCAAAAGTATTTCAGGCTCAAGTCTAGCCTCAGATTATTAGAAAAACCTGCTTCAAAATAACAGATTAGAAAAGTGCTAGACATGGAGATCAGAGGTGGAAATCCTCTGAGACCAATCCCCACTATAAAAAATTAAAAACAAAACATAAAAATAAAAATTATAAAATGGATGATGGTATAGGTCAGAATTAGACAGCCATTGGATTCACTCTCCATTATCAAAAAATTAGTAAGAATACAGTGTATACTGGACAAAAAGACTGACCTAGTAGAATGAAGAACAATATTGGGGAGATATTGATAAGTTTTATATCATGAATACAGAATCAACTTAAGATTATGTAAATGTTATTTAAAAGGACAGGTAAACCAAGCTTGGAGATGTATAGCTCTTGTCCCCAAACATGGGAGGCTGAAACAGAAACATAGCATATATAAGGTCATTCACAGCAACATAGCCAGACACTTTATCAAAGTTTTTAAAAAATTGTGATGTTCCATCTCTATCATTAAAATAACAAAGCCAAGTGTGTAAGCACACATCCATAATACCAGTATTCTGGAAGCTGAGGCAGAAGGATTACAGGTTCAAGGTGAACCTCAACAGCCTCCAGAGGCCCTCAGCAACTTAGTGAGACCTTGTTTCAAAATCAAAATAAAATAGAGCTGAAAGTATAACTTGGAGGTAGAATTTCCCTAGGTTTAATGTCTAGTACCACAAGAAAGGAAGAAAGAGAGAGAAAGAAAGAAAGAAAGAAAGAAAGAAAGAAAGAAAGAGGAAAGAAGAAAGAAGAATATGTTGTGCAAAGGTCAAGATGAGCATGGCGTGGTGGCGCATGCTTGTAATCCCAGCATTTGGGGAGGCTGAGACCTGGAGGATTGTGGTTCGCGGACAGGCTCAGCTACTTTAGTGAGGCCCTCTGCAACTCAGTGAGACCAAGTTTCAAAATAAGAATAAAAATAGGGCAGGGGGTGTAGCTCGGAGGTCAAATGCCCCTGGGTTCCATCCCCAGACCTGCAAAAAAAAAAAAAAAAGGTCAAGACGATTAACAAGTATGCATAAGTTTATATTGATAATATGAATCTATTTTTAGGTTATGAAAATGTATATTATTTTATTTACTTTTATTTAGTACTGGGAGCTAAAGCTAATATCATTCTACCTTAGAGCTACTTCCCAGAAATTTAAAGTTTTTTTTTTTTTTTTTTTTTTGTAACTGATTCTCTCTGATATCCTGAGGCTGGTCTCAAACCTGCAAGTCTCCTATCTCAGCCTGCTGAATACTGAGATTGCATGACTGGGCCACCACTCCTGAATGTAATTGTATTTTATATGTAGTTCTAAATCAGGCAACACAATATATGGCTGCATTCCCACTACCTGAGAGGCAGAAGCAGGAAGATCACATATTCGAGTCCAGCCTCATATAGTTAGTAAGATTTGCTTCAAAATAACAGATTAAAAAGTTCTAGTGGTGGAGATAAGAGGTAGAATGCCCCTGGGACCAATTGCCAATGCAAAAAATTCTAAATATATAATAAAAATAAAATTTATAAAAGGTGTGATGGTACAGGTCAGAGTTAGATTGATACTAGATTCATTCTCCATCATAAAAAGAAGCCTAGTATGGTGGGGTATGCCTGAAATCCCAGTACTTGAGAGGCTGAGACAGAAGAATCACAAGTTCGACCCTGGGCCCCGGGCAGGGGTTGCACAAGGCATGCCGGACACCCAGAAGAACCGGGGCCCAGGCCGCAAGACCCGGGCAGGGGTCGCACGGGGCACACCGGACCCCCGGAAGAACTGGGGCCTGGGCCGCAGTGCTGCCAAGTGCCTGACCCCACAACCTCCTCAAACCACACATACTGTCTTCTCTTATTAAAAAAAAAGAAAAGAAAAAGAAAAAAGAAAAGAAAAATGTCAGAGAGGGGTCAAGATGGCCACAGCAGCTGCCAGGATACTGGAGATGCGGACAAAACTTATCCAACTGAACTGGAACTTTTGGAAAAATTCCCCATGAAGGAGGACTGCTTCTTCTCTACATCCTTAAGAATCCTGGACATCACCTGTGAGGAGAGAGTTTAGGGAGACCTAGGAGGAAGGCGGTGTTGGAAGCAGTCGCCGCGATGGCGGTGGAGATTTGTATTCAGGAGAGGCAGAAATCTGATCCTACTAACCTTATCTTCTGGAGAAATTATCCCAAATGTCAAAAGCTACCATTACGCATACATAGGAACACTGGACAACAGGCAGAGTAGAAAAAGAGCTTGGGAAAGATTTGAAATGGTGGAGGCAGTGGCAATGGCAGCGGCCAGTACTCAGGGGAGGCAGAGTTCTGATGCATTACACCTGGAACTTTTGAAGAAATAACCCCAGAGGCAGAATGCTACCACCACACACCCTCAGGAACGTGGGACAACCTGCTGGGTGAAGACGGTGCTCCAACCGGAGCCTGCCGAGGGGTGAGGCCAGTGAAGGGGACAGAAAAGCTGGGATTGGAGCCTGCCGTGAGGCAAAGCCGCTACTGAGGCCTCCGAGGCCAGGATCGGAGCCTGGTGAGGGGTTAGGCTGGTGCTGGGGCCAGCAAGGCCGGGATCGGAGCCTGCCATGAGGCAAGGCCGGTGCTGGGGCCTCTGAGGCCAGGATCGGAGCCTGCCAAGGGGTTAGGCTGGTGCCAGGGCCAGCGAGGCCAGGATCAGAGCCTGCCATGAGGCAAGGCCGGTGCTGGGGCCTCCGAGGCTGGGACTGGAGCCTGCTGAGGGGTTAGGCTGGTGCTGGGGTCAGCAAGGCCAGGATCGGAGCCTGCCATGAGACAAGGCCAGTGCTGGAGCCAACGAAATTGGGATCAGTGTCCTCCGGGTGGCCAGGCCACTACTGGGGCCGTCAAGAGTGGGATCGGAACTTGCAATGCAGCATGCACAGAGAAATAGCACAGAAAATAAAAACCAGATGCTTCCCCTAATTAGCAAAAACTAGGAGGAAAGGGGCAACAGGAGGAGGTCAAGTCATAGAAAGGGCCCTATAGTGAAGCAATTAAGGTGACCAATCAGAGGGTATGGAATAGGGGAGGGTGGAGCCTCTTTAAAACTCAGGAGTTATGTAAACAAATGTATCAAAGATAATCACCAATCAAGCATGGGATGGAGGGAGGGGGAGGGAATGGGATGGGAACTGGATGAGGGCCAATTGGATAATGTGTGGTTGTATATCCTCTCAAGTCTTGTATTCCAATGTGATGAATGATTACAATGCACCAATAAAAACATAAGAAGAATAACAAGTTCAAAACCCACCTCAACAACTTAGAGATATTCTCAGCAATGGAACAAGTTCCTGTTTCAAAAGAACAATTGGAGTCATGTAGTGTATTGAATTTAGAATGTCCCCATATCATACTTCATGGAAGCAAGGTAGCAATGTTGGAAGCAGGGCTTAGTTGCTAAGGAAGGATTCCTGGCAGTGTAGCCTTGGGGTTATATATGGTTCTCTTACTGTTTGCTTCCAACCTCTATGATGTGAGAGCAGAGACCTTGTACTCTCCCTTTTTCCACTTTTCACCACTACACCTTGAGCTCTATAGATCCAGCATGGACTGAACCTATAAATCTCAAAAAAGAAACTGTGAGCAAATAAATCTTCCTTCCTCTAAGTTGTGTGGTCAGTTGTTTTGGATTATGGCAGTGAGAATGTTGACTGAGACAGAAATTGGTTTCAGAGGAAAGAGGCAGTGCAGTTTCTAAGTCAGACCATATGAGTTTGTAGTGTTTTTAACTGGTTTGTGAGAGGAAGCTGGAAGAGCCAGAATGTGGCTAGAAGACAATAGAGACTGTTCATGAGATTTCAGAGGGTAAAGAGGACTCCATCAGAAAATGGAGTAGAGGTCATATGTGTTATGTTCTAACAAAAATATTATTGGCATTTGCCCATGTCCTGAAATTTTATATGAGGACAATTTTAAAGATGGTGGATTGATTAAGCTGGTGGAGAAAATCTCAAAACAGCAAAGTATCCAAAATACATTATAGATATTGACATCCATATTTAATGAATTGTATATTATAGATTTGCAGTTTGGCTATAAAGGCATGTATAAAAGAAATGATATGGAAAAAAGATGGTCAAAAGGAAGAAGGAATTGTTGGCCAGGATGGAGGTGGGGCCATTGGCAGCCATGACAAAGGCAGGGCCAGTGATGGCCACAATGGAAGTGGCCCAGGGGCAACCCAGATGTAGATGAGCCCAATGGCAGCCATGATGAAAGTGGGGATAGCCACTGTGATTGAAAAGGGTACTGAGCAGCGATTAAAGGGGGAGTGACTACCTTTCTTGAGATCTCAGCGCTCACATAATGCTGGCTGTGCTAAAAAAACAAAAGGGAGAGCCATGGAAGCTTCCCCCCAGATTTTCAAGGAAGGCCTGGGAAGCCAGGCAATGTGTGGCAGGGCCAGAATCCCTGAAAGCAGGCCCAACTGCAGCAATTTGTGAAGCTGTGAGAGTGGAGTTGAGGTTTCAAAAAAAAAACCCCTGAGATTTAGAGGTGCCAGAAATGTAGAATGGCTATGAGGAAAGGCTGCAATCTGTAAGTCATGGAGCCAGTCTAAAAGAGCTAGTATGACACCCACTGCAGTCAACCAGGCTGTAAGGAAGGGGCTGCCAAGGTCCCTCAGAGATCACGTCTCACCACCATATTCCCTGGATGCCAAAAGTAGAGCTGCAAGATCAAATGTTTGTCCTGCTGGATTTCAATCCTGCTTTGACTTCATTTCTTCTTCCTATGGCTCTATTTCTCTCTTTCAGAATACACATGTATACTCTGTGCCACTGTATGTTGTATGTATGTAATTATGTAACTTCCTTTTTCTTTTTACAGAAGCTCACAGCCAAGTGTCTACTTTGAGTCTCAGAGGAAAATTTGGACATTAGACTTTTGAGTGATGCTAGAACTGTTAAGACTATGGGAAATCTTGAAGATGGACTAAATGTATTTTGCACTGTGGAATGACCATGAGGACTAGAGGACTAGGGGTAGAGGTTTGGATTTAGAATGACCCTCTCACCCTCATGGAAGCAAGGCAGCAATGTTAAAAGCAGGGTTTTGTTGCTAAAGAGGGATACCTGGATGTGCAGTTTGGGGGATGATATATAGTTACCTTCTCCCATTTCTCATTCTCTGCTTCTAGCCTCCATGATGTGAGAGCAAAGCCCTTTTGCCCTCCTGCTCTCTGCTTCCTGCCAACATGTCCTGAGCTCTGACTCAGCCTCACATGAATTGAACCTCTAAGTCTCCAAAAACTGTGAGCAAATAAATCTTACTCTAAATTTTATAGTCAGTTGTTTTAGATTACAACAGTGAGAACGTTAACTGAGATAAAAGGGCTGGGGGGGGGGTAACTCAGAGGTAGAATGCCCCTGAATTCAATCTGTAGTGCCACAAAAAAAATCCAGTGTACACAGGACAAGAAACTGATCTAGTAAAATAAAGAAACACTGTTGGGCAGATATTGAAAAGGTTTAAGCTAAGTGTGGTAGTGAATGCCTGTAATCCCAGTACTTGGGAAGCTAAAATAGGAGGTTCCCAAGTTCAAAAACAGCCTCAGCAGTGTAGTAAGACTCTCAGCATCCTAGAAAGACTTTTTTCCAGCAGGGCGTGGTGGTGCATGCCTGTAATCCCCATGCTTGGGAGACTGAGACAGGAAGATCGCACAGTTTCGAAGCCAGCCTCAGCTACTTAGTGAGGCTCTCTGCAACTTAGTGAGACCCTGTTTCCAAACAAAATATAAAATAGGTCTGGGAGTGTAGTCTGGAGGTAGAAGGCCCCTGGATTTCATCCCTAGTGACACCAAAAAAGAAAAAAGAAAGACTTGTTTTCCAAAACAAAAAATAAAATAGGGCTGAAAGTGTAGCTCAGAGGTAGAATGCCCCTAGGTTCAATCCCCTATACTCCCTCCCCAAAATAAAAAGTCTATCTCATGAA
Organism: Muscardinus avellanarius; assembly: GCF_963383645.1. Taxonomy (NCBI): domain Eukaryota; kingdom Metazoa; phylum Chordata; class Mammalia; order Rodentia; family Gliridae; genus Muscardinus; species Muscardinus avellanarius. The sequence goes on along the minus strand of NC_137792.1, from coordinate 113,187,829 downwards.
TACAGAACCAAGTTAAGGTTGTGAAACTGAGTTTTAAGAGAATTCTTAAGTTGGGTTCAGTCAGTGCTACACACCAGTTATTTCACTGTATGGAAATCTCAAACAGGAGGAGTACAGGTACAAGGGCAGACTCAGCAACATAGCCAGTTCAAAATGCCCTTGGTTTCGCTGGGCGTGGTGGCGCACGCTTGTAATCCCCACGCTTGGGAGGCGGAGACAGGAGGATCACGCAGGTTCAAAGCCAGCCTTCCTGGCTTAAGAGACCCTGTTTCCAAATAAAAATATAAAAACTAGGTGAAACCCAGTACCACCAAAAAAATGCCCTTGGTTTCTATTCCCATTTAAAAAGATATGCTATAGCCGGGCGTGGTGGTGCACATTTGTAATCCCAGAGCTTGGGAGGCTGAGACAGGAGGATTGCACAGGTTTGAAGCCAGCCTCAGCTACTTAGTGAGGCTCTCAGCAACTTAGTGAGACCCTGTTTCCAAATAAAATATACAATAGGTCTGGGAGTATAGGCCGGAGGTAGAAAGCCTCTGGGTTCCACCCCCAGTACCACCAAAAAAAAAAAAAAGATATGCTATACACAGAACAAGAAGTATTTTTTATAAGAGTAATGTGCTAACATCAGATTGTGGAAATGGATATTATTTTACTTACTTGTATTTTGTTACTGGGGGCTGAAACTATCATCATTACACTTCACAGTTATGTCCCAGAATATAGTTTTTAAAACTCCATCTCACTCTGTTACTGAGGCTGGTCCTATCTCAGCCTGTCAAATACTGGACTGAAAGGACTGGCCACTTCACCTGGATGTAATTTTATTTTAAAAGTCAATTTAAACCAGGTTCCATAGAGTGTAATCAAGGTACTTTTGGAGAAGGGAGGCAGGAGGATGGCAGGTTGGAGTCCAGCCTCAAATACTGAGGGAGACTCTACTTCAAAATAGCATTAAAAAGTTCTGGGGTGGATCTCAGAGGTATAATGCACCTTGAACTTAATTCCCAGCATAAGTAATTAAAAATAAAATTAAAAAATATAAGAGGTATGGAGTTATAGATCAGCGTTAGACTGACCTTCTGTTCAATTATATAAGGAGTTATAGATCAGCGTTAGACTGACCTTCTGTTCAATTATATAAAAGTGTAACACTCATTATTTTTAAAAAAGTATCCAGTGTATAGGAGGATCACGCAGGTTCAAAGCCAGCCTCGCTGGCTTAAGAGACCCTGTTTCCAAATAAAAATATAAAAAATAGGTGAACCCCAGTACCACCCAAAAAATGCCCTTGGTTTCTATTCCCATTTAAAAAGATATGCTATAGCTGGGCATGGTGGCACACATTTGTAATCCCCACGCAGGATAAGAGGTTTCATTCAGCTCTCTTCCCACTCCCCTCAGATTTTAAAAAGGTTCAGGATACAAGATAAGAGGACTGACAGGATAAGAGGACGGGATAAGAGGACTGACATAATAGAGTGAAGAAACAACATTGGACAGAACTTGAAAAAGATTATACCAGAAATATGAAATCAAGATTATAGAACTTGATATTAAAAAGGTTCTTAAACCAGGATCCATGATACACATCTGTTATCCTAAAACATAATGGGCTGATACAGGAGTATCCCAGGTACAAGGTCAGACTCAGCAACACAGCCGGGCACTATATCAAAATAAAAAATAAAGGAGTTAGGGTATAGCTGCAAGGTAAAATGCCCTTGTGTCAATCCTTATTACAAAGAAATACAAAAAATGCTGTACACAGTGTAAGAAGGTGAACCTAGTAAAGTATAAATTTATATCAGTTACATAGAATTAATCTCAGACTGTGCAAATGGATATTATTTTATTTATTTGTGTTTTGTTACTGTAGTTTGTAGCCAGAGATGTTTTACTTTGGAACTATAACTCCAGGTATCTATAGTTTTTTGTAACTGATTCTCAAATTCAGTGTGGTGGCCCACACTTATAATCCCTATATGTGGGAGGCTGAGACAGGAGGATTGCAGGTTTGAGGTCAGTATCAGCAATTTACAGAGACACTCAGAAACTTAGGGAGATCCTGTTTCAGAATTTTTTACATGCATAAAATATGGCTGGGTATGTAGCTTGGAGGTAGACTGCCCCAGGTTTAATCCCCAAAACAACAAAAATATCAGCAACAAAGTCTTGTTGACAGGTTCTCTCTAAGTTCTTGAGGCTGGTCTAGAACCTGCAGTTCTCCTATCTCAGCCTGCCAAATACTGGTATTAACAGTTCTGGTCCACAACTCCTGGTCATAATTGTATTTTATCTAAATGAGGCTCAAAAAAGTATGGCTATAAACTACTACTTCTGAGGTGAAGTTCAGAGAATTCCAGGTTTGACTCCAGCCCAAGATATTTAAGGAGACACTGCCTAAAAAAACATTATAAAAAGGCTCAGCATGAAGTTCAGATACAAACTGCCACTGGAATGACTCCCCTATATGAAAAAATCAAATATAAAAAATAAAAATAAAGGTTATAAAAGCAATAGGGTTGTAAATCAGAGTTAGAATGCTACTGGGTTTCATCACCATTACAAAAAAAAATACAGTGTATACTGGACAGGAAGACTGCCATAGTAGAGTGAAGAAACAAGTCTGAAATATTGAAAAAGTATGTATCATGAAAACAGAACCAATTTAAAATGATGGAACTGGACTCTTAAAATGGGCTCACTAACACATTTGCTATCCCAAAATGTGGGAGGATGAAACAGAAGGATGGCTGGTATGAGGTGAGACTCAGCAACATAGCCAGGCCCTCCCTATATAAAAATACAAAATAAAAAAAGGAATTGAGACACACCTGGGAAGTAAAATGACCTTGGCATCAATTCATATTACAAAAAAAGAATAAAACAAAAAGCAATAAACCAAACAAACAACAAAAAACACTGTACACAAGATAAGACTGACCTGGTAGAGTATAAATTTATATCAGTAATATAAAGCAAATTTTATTTTTTTATTTTTATTTTTTGGTGGTACTGGGGTTCCTGGAAGCCCTTCTACCTCCGGGCTGCACTCCCAGACCTATTTTTACATTTTTATTTGGAAACAGGGTCTCCTAAGCCAGCGCGCGTGGCCGGCTTCGAACCTGCGTGATCCTCCTGTCTCTGCCTCCCAAGAGCAGGGATTACAAGTGTGCGCCACCACGCCCGGCTCTAAAGCAAATTTTAGATTGCAGAAATGGATACTATATTATTCACTAATACTGAGATTTTAAACCAGCTTCATTTTTCTTAAAGCTACCCCCAGAAATTTATAGGGTTTGTTGTTGTTATTGGTTTTGCTAAGTTCCTAAGGCAGGTCTCCAAGTTGCAGTCACCCTATATCAGAGTACCAAATACTGGGATTATAACAATGGGCCATCACACCTGGATGTAATTGGATTTTAAATGCAGTTCTAAACCAGGCTTCCTAATGCAAAGCTGTAATCTCACCACTTGTGTGGCAGAGTCTGAAGAATCACAGATTCTAGTTTAGCCTCACATGTTTTGAGAGACCCTGCTTCAAAATAACAAACTAAAAAAATAGCTGAGGTGGGGTTTGGAGGAAGAACACCCCTGGGACCAATTCCCAGTATGAAATATAAAAAATAAAAATTATAAAAGGAACGAAGCGTAGCTAAGAGTTAGACTGCCAATGGGTTCAATCCCCATTGCCAGAAAGAAAAAAAAATCAGTATATTAGGACAAGAAGACTGATCTATAGCATTGAAGAAACAATATTGGGAAGATATGGAAAAATTTTATATCAAATACAAAACCAATTTAAGATTGTAGCATTGGATGTTAAGGTACTCTCCCATCTGTACACTTCTTTTTAGACTCTTGATGGTTTCCTTTGTTGCACAGAAGCTTTTTATTTTAATACCACCCATTTAGCCGGGCGTGGTGGCGCACGCTTGTAATCCCTGCGCTTGGGAGGCTGAGACAGGAGGATCGCACGGGTTCGAAGCCAGCCTCAGCTACTTAGTGAGGCTCTCAGCAACTTAGTGAGACCCTGTTTCCAAACAAAATATTAAAAAAGATCTGGGAGTATAGCCCGGAGGTAGAAAGCCTCTGGGTTCCACCCCCAGTATCACCAAAAAATAAAAAATAAAAATAAAAAGACTAAAAAATAGGGCTGGGCAGTGTAGCTCAGAGGTAGAATGCCCCTGGGTCCCATCCCCAATACCAAAAAAAATAATACCACCCATTTATTAATTCTCATTTTAATTTTCTGAGCTTTTGGAGTCTTATTTAAAAAGTATCAGGACTCAAAACTCTGATTCTCCTGCCTGTACTTCCAAAGTAGTGGGATTACAGCCATATATTAAGCAGCCTGGTTTAGAACAACATTGAGAATCCAATTCTTTCTAGGTGTGGTTGCCCAGATCTATAGTCTCAGTGTTTAGCAGGCTGACGTAGGAAGAGTGCAGACTCAAGACAAACCTCAAAAACAGAGAAAAGCTTTTTAAAATCTGAGGGGAGTGGGAAGGGAGCTGAGTGAAACCTCATCAAGTGCTACGGACATGTATGTTCCTATCACTCTGAGCTACATTATGATGTGAGACTATAATGCACCAATAAGAGTATTTTTTAAATTGCATTTAGTTTCCTTCCTCCCAAATCAATCCAGATGGCAGCGCAAGTTGTACTCACTCAGAGAAAGGAAAATGAGAATTACTCAAAGTGAAAAAGAACCCTGACAGCTGCTGAGAAGTCTTCAATCTCCCATCCTCCATAATAGAGCACCCCTATTTATCTAAAAAGTTCTTACCTGAGGCAGTCTTCCTTGTCTCCCAAATCGAGAGCAGCAGACTACAAGTTTTCCCACCTCACCCCCTCAGCACAGTAAGATGGTGGAGAGGAGTCGTTTGGAGTGATTTGCCTACAGGACATTGAGAGTAAAGAATGTATTTGGGTTCTGTCACAATCACCAAAATTGAAACTAATTTCCAGTACCTGACCCCAATTTGTTGAATCAAATAATTGAGACAAGCCTTTGGGAAGAAGGAAAAAGAAATGTATTGATTTGATATCAAGTCAGAGAAAGCCAGTAAACTTAAGAGTTTAAAATCAAACCCTGGATTCTCTCCAAATAAATGAATCTGTTATGGTGGAGGAACTGCTACAGTGGTGGATGTGTTCCAGGGACCCTATTGGGGAGATATGTAGTCATGGGTTCTTGTTCTGAACTAGGTATAGAAAACTCTAGTCTGAACTCTGCAAGCTTAAGCCACTTTATTATTACAAAGATGGAAAGATAGAATATAGATTAATAAAGCCCTATCCAGAGATAGTATAGGGGGGTGACTTGAAAAGAAGTCATCAGAGTCTTTCAGATATTGAGTATTTTTATAACCAGTCTTCTAATCCAACTAGATCCACCCTTTCTCTCTGGTAGGCCTTTTGATGTGTAGATTCCTTCCTGTAGACCTGCCCTGTCTCTAGCATAGACCCCATGCCTTTTGTTACACTCCAAAATGTGTTAGTTGATATGGAGTCTGGGATTTCTTGGAGGCTCATGGAATTTCCCCACATTTCTTAGAAATGTTTAAGAGCCTAGGCTTTGGGGCTTCCTCTATTCTCTTGCTAATCACCCTGGGAGCCTGGGTCCTCTGCAGCCCTTTCCTCTGAAACTCCTAGCTTTCTAATACTGAATTTTTTTTCACATACCTTTTGAAAATATTTCCTAGTACTGGCACATTCAATATTTCTCAATACTGGCACATTCATACATTTTGAAGCTCTTTCCCAATACTGGTACAGAATCAAGTCCCTTTTAAGAGTTGGCTTTTCAGGATAATGTGAAGAAACACAATAAAAAAAATGGCTTGATGTGGAGCTTGGGGTAGAAAACCCTTAGGATAAATAATTAGAATGAAAAATTTTAAGTGAAATAAAAATTATAAAAGGGATAGGGTATAGCTGAGTGTTAGATTGTCACTGGGCTCAATTCTTCTTACAAAAAAAAAATGAATCCAGTGTATCCAGGACAGGAAGACTGACCTACTAGAGTGTGTTAGGGTCTGAGAATCGCCCCCTTACCCAAATAATGAAGAATACACCAAGGATGCAACACACAGGCAGGGTTTATTGTGCTGCAGCTCTTTACTGGCTAGCCAGTGGTCGAAATTCCTTCACTAGCTTGACTGTCAGTCGAGGAATTGCCTAGCAGCTACCAGAGTGAGACTCTGGCCGAGCTAGCGTTAGCCTCAGTAGATAGCAAGGGAAGTGGTCGGAATTTGACCGAGAGCTCACTTTGGGGTCTGGATTTATAGCCCCAGGAGGAAGTGGATACACATGTCAGAGCCCACCAACCTTAGAATACAACCAATCAGATACAAGGACAAACAAGTACAACCAATAATTTTGAGCCCGCCAAGAGTCCGAGCCCGCCAAAGACTGCTTATCTCCCTTATGGTATGTGCTCCTTCACTAGGGCTGCCTCTGGCTAATTGTGTGGAATGCAGATGTTTCCAGGTAGATACAGGCTTGTATATCAGGAAGAACTACTTTTACCTTCTAAAGCACTTAAAAGCAATTCCTAAAAAAGCAATTTCTAATATTCTTTAAACATCAAGCAAGTCTAAAACGAAAAAGACTATTACCGAACAGATGTTGAACATATACATAAGCAGTTGTACAGAAGCCAGAACTTGAGCAGGCAGTTATTAAAGAAAGACCGGGACTTACAAGTTTACTAGATTCTGAATCCTAAATCCCAATGTCTTAATTCTCTAAAGCAATACTTAACAGTACCAGGGAAGCCTGGCCAAAGGTCAGAGGTCAGGCCCGAGGCTGTGGCACATGGTGGACTGCAGGGGTCCCTGTCTTGTGCCATCAGAGGAGTAGTGGAAGGGCGAGGCCAGGCAGTCCTGACCCGCAGCCTGCTCCACTCCATGGGCTCCTGCAGGCCCGCTGTCCTATACCCACCTGGCCCTTCCCTTCTGCCCCTTCTCTTCCTGACCCCTCAGACTTGCCCTGCAGCCGGGGTCTGGACTCCATTCCTGTGAGCCAGGAATATTTGGTATCCATGCCGCTACCCACACCGGCCTCGGCATCCAGATCCCTCCAGAAGGTCCGCTCAGGCCCTGGCCCTGGCCCTGGCACCGCAGGGTTGGGGGGATGGAGGAGGACCTCTCCAAACATTGCCCTGCAGCCACCCTGGGCCCGGCCGGGAGCCGCTCTGTCCCCGCACAGGGCCGTGCGTGGTGGTGTGACTGTCTGAAGCCCCTGGCCTTCCCGCGGGGACCTGCGGGGGACCTGCAGAACATTACAAGGATGAGAGCGGGTGAGGAAGGCACACATGTGGCTGAAGGGTCCAAGAATCGCCCACCAACCCAAATAACGAAGGACACACAAGAGATGTAAAATGTAAGCGAGGTTTATTGTGCTGCATCTCTGTCCCGGCAAGCCAGGGGTCGAGACCCAGACACTATGGTTGAGTTCTGACCCCCAGCTCACTCCACGCTCTGAATTTTATAACCCTACGAGGGAGTGGTTACACACGTTCGAGCCTGCCAACCTTAGAATACAACCAATCAGATACAAGGACAAACAAGTACAACCAATAATTTTAAAACATGCATCCACACACGGAAGAGCCTGCTAAGGTCTGCTTATCTCCCTTATGGTATGTATTCGTTCCCTAGGGCTGCCTTTCCCACCCACCTTGGCTGGGCCAGGCTTATCTCTGCTCTGAGGAATCTGCCTGGAGAGCAGATTAGCCTGGCCTTGTTTGCTGATCTGGCTCAGAGATATGGGGATGGAGTCCCATTTATAAAGACCTTGGCTGGCAAGCTGGAGATTAGAGGCTTTGACCTGGTGGGTCCCCTACCCTGGTCCTTGAATCCTGCAACCTGGGCATCTGGGCTTATGGATCTTCATTCTGTTTCCAATCCTACCTTACTTCTATATCTTAACCTCTATATTCTAATACCTTGTTTCTAATCCTAATATGAAAGAAGGCTTTTCTAGTTAACTTCTCATGCTGGGGGGGGGCTTCTTCCAGCCTGCTTTCCAGCACCCCTACAGTGGCCTCCTGTGCTCAGTCTGAATTCCCCGCATAAACCAGACCCGGCCTGAGTGGAAGTGCTTGTAAAATGTTCTTTGGACTGGAAAATCCCCGTCGGAGGCGAGGCGGGGCTGCCTTTCCCATTTACCTTGGCTGGGCCAGGCTTATCTCTGCGCTGAGGAACCTGTCTGGAGAGCAAATTAGAATGGCCTTGTTCCGGAGGCCAGAGGGAGAGGGTTGATCTAGCTCAGAGATATGGGGCCCATGTTGCTCGCAGCTGTGGGGGTGGTGGCAGCGCAGGGAGGACAGAAACCTTGTCCGACAAGCTGGAGGGGGCCTTCTGGGCATCTGGGTTTACAGATCTTCATTCTGTTTCCAATCTTACCTTACTTCTATATCTTAACTCTATATTCTTACTTCTACAAGGATCCTTCCTTAATTCTATAATATGAGGGGTTTATTTCCCCAGTATCTCTACAAGTGAAGAAATAGTATTGGGGAGATACTGAAAAATGATACATTACAAATAGGGAACCGATTCAAAATTGTGGAACTGCTTAGAAAATATCAACTTATTTGTCTCCCAATTTTTACATCATTTTTTCAGGGAAAAGCAAACTCTTTTCCAGACTGGGCACAACAACAGAATATTAATAAAGATGGCTATTAGATTTGTGGGCTATTAGTCACTTCTACTTCATCTGGACTGCCTTGGTGGATGTCCTCCTTTCAAAAAAATGATTGGTTAACATCTTGGTGGGATAAAATTCTCATTTTCTTGGCCAGCATACTTTATATTGGAATGCTCTTTTGTTGTCTGATTTACTGTTGTCAGTACCTAATATCTCACATGTTTATGCCTTCTTTTTCAGAATATCAAAGAAGAATGGTTCTTCAGCCAACCATATAACTCTGAATTTCCCATATCTCCTTTAAACCAGTTAGATTGAGACTTTCAGTCCCTGAGTAGGCAGGGTCTACATACCTTGTCAGCTCAAAAGAAGCTATAGAAGACAGAACTTCATCCTTCATCAACCCTTATATTGATTAAGAAACCAAAAGTCCAGTGGAGGAATGAGGTAGGATAGAAGAAATACGATTTTAGGTAGAAAGAGGACAAATTGGGAAGGGAAGGGGAATATAGTTTTAAAATCTAAAAAGGTCATAATCTCTAATTCCTATAGGGTGTGTCTCAGGCAGAAGCCTCAATGGGCCTACATTCTTAATCATAATGGCCCCCTTTCCCCACCTGAAATTCCTGAGCTGCTAGCAAACAAAAGGTCCATGAGGAAGAAGACAAAGTCAACACTAGCCACCCATCAACCCTCATTGCCAGGGAAACCTGAAGACTAAGAGAAGATCCAGGCCCCCAATTCAGTCAGGTTACCCTAGTCACCTCCCCCACTAGGACCCCTATAAAGGAAGGAAGAATCCCAGGGACCTGTGGGGACTCTCATGCTCTTGAGCTGGCCCACACGCTCCCTTGAACGTGTATCCTCACTTTTCCTTAATAAACTTCTACCTTTGTCTCTGAAAAAAAGGACTCTTATGCCAACTTGTTGATATGCCCCTGGCATCCTAAAACAGGAGAGGTCAAAACAGAAGGATAGCATGTACCAGTCCAGACTCAGTAATATAGCCAGATCCAATATAAAAGGTATAGCTTGGAGGTAAAATCTCTTGGGTTCAAGCCCCATTACCAAAAAAAAAAAAAAAAAGGGACAAAGGACAAGACTGACCTGGCTGATCTGGTAGAGTATAAGCTTATATAAAGCATATGGAGCTAATTTCAAATTGTGTAAATAGCTGTTATTTTATTTACTTGTTTTACAGTACTGGAATTTGAAGCCACTGGAATTCTACCTCAGAGCTACTTTTTCAGGGATTTATACAGGGTTCATTTGTTTGTTTGTAACTGATTCTCACGAAGTTCCTGAGGCTAGTCTTGAATCAGCCATCTCCTTATCTCAACCTGCCAAATACTGTGATTATAGGACTTGGACACTGCACTATATGTAACTGAGTTTTAGATGTAATTCTAACTAAATATTCATAAGCTCCATAATTTAGTCCATTATCTCACTACTTGGGGGGTTGAGGCAGGAGTATCATATGGTTGATTCCAGGCTCAGAACTGCTTTATAACAGATTTGAAAAGGACTAGGGGGAGATCAGAGGTAGAATTCCCCTGGGACCAATACTCAGAAAAAAAATTAAAGATAAAAATACAAATAAAAGACTATAAAAAGGATGGGGTATAACTCAGAGTTAGACTGTCATTGTATTTAATCCTCAATAAAGATTTTTTTAAAGTATCCAGTATTTTTAGGACAAGAAGACTGACTTAGTGGAGTGAAAAATATGTTGGAAAGATACAGAAATAGTTATATAATGAATACAAACCATTTTAAGATTCTGGAAAGCCAGGCATGGTGGCACACACCTATAATCCCAATATTAGGGAGGCTGAGACAGGAGTATCACAAATTTAAGGCCAGTCTCAGCAACTTAGTGAGGTTCTTCCTCAACAACTTAGTGAGACCCTGTTGCAAATTTAAAAAAAATAAATAAAAAGAGTAGGAGTGTAGCTGTGAGATAGAATGCCATAGGGTTCAATCCCCAGTACCATATACTAAAAAAAGATTCTGGAACTTGATTTTAAAAGGGTTCTTAATTTGGGCTCTAAATACACACTTATTAACACAAAACGTGGGAGGCTGAAATGGTATAAAACCAGACTCATCAACATAGCCAAACACCATATCAAAATGAAAAATAAAAAAGGATTTGGGGTGTAGCTGGGAGGTAAAATGTCCTTGGGTTCAATCCCCATTACCTAAAAAATAAAATAAAGACTATACTATGCAAAAAGTAAGAAGGTAGGCCTGGTGGAGTATAAATTTATATCAGTAATATAAAGTTTATTTCAGATTGTGGACATAGATATTATTTTATTTACTTGTTTTTTGTTACCTGAGGTTGCAGCCATCAGTATGATACCTCAGGCTTACAACACTAAGTATTTGTATTTTTTGTTGTTGTTGTTGTTTTTCATAATTGATCCTTGCTAAATTCCTGAGGCTGTTCTGGAATCTGCAATACTCCTATGCCATCCTGACAAATACTGGGATTACAGAACTGGGCCACCACATCTGAATGTAATTGGACTTTAAATACTGTTTTAAATCAGGTTTCATATTGTATGACAGTAATCAAACTATTTGGGTGGCAGACTTAGGAGAATCTCAGGTTCCAGTCCAGCCTCAGACACTAAAGGAGACTCCTCAAAATGACAGGTTAAAAAAGGACTGGGGTAGAACTCCAACACAGAATGAACTGAGGACAAATTTCCAGTACAAAAACTTAAAATGTATAAAAATAAAAATAATAAGAGATGGGGTGTAGGTTGGTGTTAGAACATCACTGGGTACAATCGCCATTATAAAAAAATACAGTATATACAAGACAAAAAGGTTGACCTAGTGGAGTGAAGAAACAATGCTAGGAAAATAATTAAAGTGTTTATATCATGAAGACAGAACTGGTTTAAGATTGTGGAACTGGACTTTCAAAGGACTCTTAATCTGGGTTCAGTGATACATACCTGTTACTGTTATCCAAAAATTTGGGAGGCTGAAACAGAAGGATCGCAGGTAGCAGGCCAGACCCAGCAACAAATCCAGACCACATATCAAAATAAAACTCAAGTATTTGGGAGACTAAAATGGGAAGATCACAGCTTCAGCAACATAGTGAGACTCTAAGCAACCTAGTGACACCCTGCTTCAAAAACAAAAAAATAAAAAGGGCTAGGGATATAACAGGTAGAATGTGCCCAGGTTCAATCCTCAATGCTACAGAAAAAGGAAAAGGAAAAATAAAAAAATAGAAAAAGATTTTGGGATGTAGCTGAGAATTAAAATGCCCTAAGGGGCCATTTTGGTGAGCCCAAGCAGGAGCTGGTGGCTACCAGGACCCTCTGGCTCTCAGAGACCAACTCAAGCAAAGAAGAAGCTAAATTTTGTTGATTCAGTGATTACAGAAACGAATACCAACTGCAACCACATTTTTCTCCCCATATTTGAATACCTCAAGATGCAACCTGTCAGGCCACACAGCCAAACTGCACAGTGAACTCCTGTGGCTGCAGATGAACTCTGCAAGACCAAGAAACAACAGGCCCATCCTTGCAGGGATCCCAGTGGCTGCATCTCACCTCATCAAGACCAGAGTGAATCTCCAGACAAACAGCCAAATCATTCAACAAATTCCAGTGGTTGCACCTGAAACCATGGGGACCGAGAAACTATGGATGCTTCCTGCAGGAAAGTAGCTGAGAGGTAAAATGTCCTTTTGTTCAATCCCCATTACAGACAAAAAGAATAGGCCATACACAAGGCAAGAAAACTGACCTAGCAGAGCAATTTTTATTAGTAATATGGGAATAATTTCAGTTTACAGAAATGAATATTATTTTATTTACTTGTATTTTAGTACTGGATGTTGATGCAGATTATTGCTATTCCTCATCAATTTATAGGTTTTTTTGTTTTGTCTTGTCCTGTTTTATTTTGTTAGTAACTGTTTCCCACTAATTTCTGTTTTCAAACCTGCTATTCTTCTATCTCAACATGCCAAATACTGGGATTACAGGACTGGACCACTACACTTGGGTATAATTGTATATTAAGTACAGTTCTAAATAAGGTTCCATAGTGTATGGCTGTAATCCCACTAATTAGGAGGCAGAGGCAGGCGGATCACAGGTTTGAATCCAGCCTAAGATAATTAGGGAGACCTGCTTCAAAATAACAGCTTTGAAAAGGGCTATGATTGGAGTTCAGAGGTAGAATATTTCTATTACCAATCTAGCACCCAGTAAGAAAATGAAAAATAAAAGTAAAAATTATGAAAGTGGCAGAGGTGTAGCCCACAGTTAGACTGCCACTGGGTTTAATCCACATTACCAAAACAAAAACAAAAACAAAAAAGATAATATGCTGTACACAGGGCTAGAAGATTGACCTAATGGAGCATAAGTTTACATGAATAATACGGAGTTAAATGCAGATTGTAGAAATGGATATTATTTTATTTACTTGTTTTTTGATACTGAAACTGGGGTTTGAAGCCAGGGCATTCTACCTCAGAGTACCTTAAAGCTACACCCAGTAGAATTTATAGTTGCTGTTTTGTTTTGTTTTGCTTTTTATAACTAGTTCTTGCTATGTTCCTGGTCTTACACCTGTAATCCTCCTATATCATATTCCCTCCAAATAACGAGATTACTGGATTGGGTCACCACACCTAGATGTAATTGGTAATATGAGGAGGACTGCAGATTCAGGACTAGCCTGGCTTCAACCCCCAGTGCCACAATACAAGTAAATTAAATAATAATTCATTTCCACAATCTGAATTCAGGCTTCATATTAGTGATATAAACTTATGCTGGACCAGGTCTGTCTTCTTGCCCGATAGTGTTCAATGATGTCTACTGCCTGAGTGTGGTATGGAGCATGGAAATGCCATTCGAATTCCAAGTCCCAGGCTCATTGTTCTGCCAAGGCACCAGTGAAATGTATGCCATTATCACTTTCCAACACAAAGAAAGGCATATGTGCCCATACACCACACACATCTTTTCCAAGTTTGCCTCCACAGCCCTCTGGTTAGAGTACCATGATAGGAAGGTGGCCAACAAGTCTGTGGCAGTGTCCACACAAGTAACAGTATAGTTGTACCCCTCTGAAGCAGGCAGGGGTTCTATAATATCCACTTGCCACTGGATGAGGGATGTCCTGCTCTATCACTTGTCCATCAATGGCTGCCAAATGTAGGGGATACAGTCTGGAACACACAGTACATTGCTCACACATGGTAAGAACATCTGCCTGGGGATCCAGCCCAGGGGACATATTTCCCAAGATCACAGCCTAGGGAATGATTTTGTTTTGGTCAGCATTCTTATAACTATCATCTTAAGAGTGAACTGTAACTTAAAGGAAAGAAGATTTATTTTCTTAGGGTTTCAGGTTCAGTTCCTGTAAAGCTGGGGACCATGGATCTCATGGCATAGGGATGGGAGGTAGAGAAAGGGAGAGCATATCAGGTGTGCTCCTCACATCATGGAGGCCAGAAGCAAGAGGGAGAGCAAGGAGAGAAGGAACCATATATGATCCCCAAGGCTAAACCCCCGAGGGATCCATTTCCTCCAGCCATACGTTTCAGGCCCATGCCACCACCCAGATAAATCCATTACAATGGCTTCCATGGCTGGGATTACAACCCTAAAGACTCAATTATATTAACTCTAGACATTAATAAATGAGCGCTTTACTAGACATTTTTATATCTAACTATAATAGTTTCTCAGGAATGCGCTCTATGGAACCCATTTCCTAAGTACACAACCCAGGAAATACGCTTCAAAAGTTCATTGCTATGCTCTTGTCAGCCATGGCTCTAGAGAACATTTTGTGTTTCTCCATCTTCTGACATCTGAGACTCCTCCACATTCTCTCCAGTACCATGCAAAGTCCCTCAGATCTAAGATTCCTCCATGTTCTCTCCAGTTCTGCTGCCCTGCCCTCTCCTCATGACACATATTTTAGGAGTGATCTAGGCAAGGGCAGGGGCAGGGATTGGGATGGACAGAATGGCCCAGTCCATGAGGGATGGGATTTACACAAAACTGGGAAACACCTGCCCTACCTGGGTCTTTTCCATCAGGCAAGCCTAGTTGGCATCTCTCTCCAAGGATAGCCACCTGCTCAGCCTCCCCAGATCCTGCAACCTGGCCAGGTTGAGCCTCTCCTCTCACTTCTCAGCAGCTCCCAAGACCTCCTGGCATCTGCTTTGAAAATGAATCCCACACATAGCTTTCCAGAATGTGTGGCCTTGAAGGGGCATGATATCCACTGGTTGAACTGGCTTGAGCAACTCTGGGTATCCATGCAAACCTGCAAACCTGACCCACTAATTTCTCTGCAGTGCCTGAAGTTTTTATCTCAACCCTGCAAGCGGATCCCTCAATTTTCTTCATATAAGAATTGAGATGGGTTGGGGGATGCTTCCTCCTCCTGTAGTTATTCCTGCAATTTCACTGCCAGGACACTGGGTATCTTCCTCAACCCCTTTTCAGCACTCTTACCTGCCTTCCTTAGGGACTAGAATCTCCATTCGTTCTTCAGCTGTTGCCAGAGAGACAAAAGAAAAACATTAGACATTAGGTCTATCCTTTTTTGATCCACTCCTGCTGCCAAGAGACTCATCTCTATCTGAGCCCAGGAGACCTTTGACTGGCTTCTCCTGATGTTTCTTGGACCATTTGCTATTCCTTTAATCACTGTCCAAATTCCCTTATTCCAGCCTCACTTCTATGGGCAGCAGACCTCAAATTTTCCCAGCCATGCCAGCCTGGTTGTCACCTCATTCAGTTTAGAGTCCTCAGGGCACCCAGAGAGAAATCAGGGACCCAAACAGGGTGGCAACAGTGCTCTGTAGCACCACATCTCTCATCCCTACTGTGAACCATTCCTCATTGGCCCTCTAGCATCTAAATTGTAAATGGCCTTTCTTACACACAATTCTCTCAGAACCTGGACAAGCTCAGCATAACTCTGCCACTTACTTGTGGATCCAGGCAGGTTCATTGCATTGGTCCACAGTGTGTGAACAGCTGCCATCAGCCAGTCAAGTAGGGAATGATCTCCTTGTCTGTACCAGTAGCTTTTCTGCAACCTCTGTCCCACTGAAGGGATATGTTGTCACAAAGGAGAGTTTCTCCATCTCCCAGCCATTGAGGCTGACACTATCCACCCCCAAATCCCATAACCTTAGAAGCCAAGCAGCTAATGATTCAATGGGCTTCTGGCAGGACTGCCTGCTCAATTCCACTAGCTTCATCTGGGTGTAGGGATGATAGGTCGAGTGCTTCGCCACTTGGGGAGCATTGTGGGTTATCCCAGACTCCAGAACTGCCAAGACAACACCTTTAGTGTGAACACCAACCTGACATGCTCTCCTCTTCCTCCAGCAAGCATTTGGTCTCTTCCAACACCTGCCATAGATGCTTCTCTGCTTTCAGCTCCTCCTCCAGCAAGTGACCTTCTCCAACAAGTGTCTCTTTCAATGATTGTTGTGACCTTTGGTTTTTCTTTATTTTTTCAGTACTGGGCATAGAACTCAGGGGCATTCTACCTCTGTGCTACACCCCAGCCCTGTTTTTTATTCTTTATTTTGAAACAGAATCTCATTGGGTTGCAGAGGGCCTCACTAAGTAGCTGAGGCTGGCCATGAACCTAAGATAGTCTTGTCTCAGCCTCCCAAATATTGAGATCACAGGCCTGCACCACCACACCCACTTGATATGGCTTTTTCTCTGTTTCCAACTCTTCTTAGTTTCCCTGCATGGGTTACTTTTCACAGTACATTATCCAACTCTGCACAGAGGGCTATGAGAAAGACCAATTTGACAGCCCCAGCCACTGCAAGGAGGTTGCACTTACTAAAGGTCTCTTCTAGCTATAGTCTTATCAAGATGAATGGGGCTCCCATCCATTTCAGACCATGGACAGAGGTGCTCATGCCCCAAGAACCTGGCTACTTAGTGCCACTCACTCAATGATGTCCTACCCTTCACCCTTCCCTTCAAAGTTTATGGCTCCATACCAATCAGTGCCAGATCCTGCAAATTACTACACCAAGTCTTCTGCAACTTACCAAGGCTGGAAAGTTGCAGGTTTTATCTGGCCCATCCATTAAAGAAGCCCTCAGAGTCACTGAGGCATTGAATGGGAAGAGTGAGGCATGGCTTTGTTTCAGCTGCAGCAAGCAGGCCTAGACCTCCAGTACCTAGTGGCAGTTGACTGGAGACATGTGAGCACTGCATTGAGAATTCCCAATAGCACACTCATCATGGGGCTTCTGCATGTCCACACACTGGACCCTCTTCTGCCAGTTTATATACCAAATCAGAACAAACATGGCAACTAGCACATAAGACAATATGGCATCCACAAGGACATGCTTAGCTGTCTTTCAATGGTGGCATTCACAGGAAGAAGGCTAACACACACTATGTTTTGATTGTCCCCATAGTACTCTTTTTTTCTTTTTATAATAAGGATTATACCCAAGGACATTTTAGCTTCCAATTGTACCACAACTCACTTTTTAAATTTTTCATATATGATCTGGCTATGTTGCTGACTCTGGCCTTCAATCCTCCCGTTTAAGCTTACCACATTTTAGGATAACAGGTATGTATCACCAAGTCCTTCTTAACAATACTTTTTAAATCCAGTTCCACAATCTTAAATTGGTTCTGTATTCATGATATAAAGTTTTTCAATATATTCCCAACATTGTTTCTTCACTCCACTAGGTCATTCTTCTTGTTCTCTATACTTTTTCTTCTTGGTAATTGGGTATAAAGCTAGTACCAATCTAACTCTGAGGTATGCCACCATTACCTTTATTTATTTTTTTATTTTTTATTGTTGGCAGTACTGGGGATTGAACCCAGGGTCATTCTACCTCCGAGGTACATCCCCAGCGCTATTTTTATTCTTTTTATTATGAAACAGGATCTCACTAGGTTGCAGATGTCCTAAGTAGCTGAGGCTAGCCATGAACCCAGATCCTTCTGTCTCAGCCTCCCAAATTCTGGGATTTACAAGAGTGTGCCACCATGCCTGGCTACTCTCATTCCCTTTATGAAATTTTTTTAATAGGGATTTGTCTATGGGGCCTTCTGCCTCTGATCCAAAATGTAAATTTAAGGAAGGAATTAAGGCAGAAAGGAACCAGTATGAGCATGATATGAACTATACAGTATGAGAATTTGGGTTAAGGAAGGTTAAAAAAAAAGAGAATATTTGGGAGATAAGAAAGGATCTTGTATAAAGTTTACCTTTAAAACTGTCCCAAATGGGCCGGGCGTGGTGGCGCACGCTTGTAATCCCCGCGCTTGGAAGGCAGAAACAGGAGGATCGCACAGGTTTGAAGCCAGCCGCGCGCGCTAGCTTAGGAGACCCTGTTTCCAAATAAAAATGTAAAAATAGGTCTGGGAGTGTAGCCCAGAGGTAGAAGGGCTTCCAGGAACCCCAGTACCACCAAAAAAAAAAAAACTGTCCCAAATGGGAAATTGAAGACTAGGTAAACTCAGAAGGTTAAAAGCAAGCTACAGAAAGTTTGAATAAGTCACAAAATGTTTGTGGAGGATAAAGCTTATAAAAGGAATTTTTCATGCGTGATAAAGTTGGTTATATATTTTTAAGTTTATTTAAAGGGTTTATAGTGATGTATTATTAAGATAATTTTATGTGCTTTCTCCTGTCTCTTTTTTCTAGAGTTATCTTGCTGAGCTGTAGATTCTAAGTTTCACTTTAACAGTAAAAATTAAGTTTGGGAGGTAGACACAGGAGGATCATGCAGGTTTGAAGCCAGCTGCGCTGGCTTGAGAGACCCTGTTTCCAAATAAAAATATAAAATATGTCTGGAATGTAGCCCAGAGGTAAAAGGGCTTCCAAGAACCCCAGTACCACAAAAAAAATTAACTTCTGTATAACTATGTTTTGTGTTTCCTAAGTATATAAATCTCTTCTTTAGAAGCAAGAACCATCAGACACCACAAACACGAAATATTAAGATACATGAATCCTGTTCAAATTTAAAAAGAAATAACCTGTTTAAGTTGCCCACTACAACTGCCCAGTGAGCACACCGAATATGTGAATGAACACTTAGGGAAAAGCTGCCTATGGATGATCATGTGGTCAAGTCTTTCAGTGATGTTAGCTTGAAATCTAACTGCCATCAAGTTACAAATGATTATGAAAATGGAAACACACAGAAGTAACCCTATCATCCATGGTCCCCTAACTCACCTACCTCACATGAAACTAACTGCTGCAGCACTACTATGCCCCCTATGTCCACAGGAAGTAGCTCTGAATGGTCATCAACCTGCTTCCCTGATGGCAGTTAAGGATACCTCATTAGAGGGGAAAAAATAAATGGTTAGATCCTATAACCAGGATCCTACTACCCAGGTAGTAAGGGAAGGGGACTCCAGAAGACAGAGAGTTAAAGAAAGAAAACAACATCAACAACAAAAGTCTAGGCCTCCCTAAAAAGAAAAAGCAGAGATTGACTATTATTTCCACATGTAGAGGACTCTTCCAAGTTGCTGTAAGTATCCTAACCTTTGGATGTGTGTTTTCCTTCTTCATCCTCTCCCTTTCCTTTACCCTCTGCTAACAAATAACATGTTCTTATTCATTTACTGTTGGAAGGCAACCTGACCCCTGTGGATCTGAATAAGAACTGACTCAAGGAAGACTTAGACATGAATTGTGTTCCTTCTGACAAGCCAACAGCATGACCCTGAAGAACTAACTCTAAATAGAGACTTGATTCCTTTTTTCAGAGAGAATCTAAAGCTCATTTCTGAACACTTAAAGTTCACTGGTTTCTCTAATTTGCTAGAAAATCAATAAATTTATTTTTTCTTATTCCCTAAAACTTGTCCCAGTTCTTTGATTTGAGAAATTGGGCCAGGTACCAGGATTCAGTTATCATTTTTCTAACAGGATTCAGTTACAGTCTGGTTATGTTGGTGAGTCTGGCCTGGTACATGCCATCCTCCTATTTGTAATCCTCCCATCTCAGCTTCTCAAGTACTATGATTACAAGCATGGGCTACCACATCCAGTTTCTATTGTAATTTTTATTTTCTATTTTTTTGTACTGGGATTTGATCCCAGGAGTATTCTACCTTCTATCTCCACCCCCCAGCCCTTTTCCACCTTTGTATTTTGAAGCAAGATCTGCCTAATTATCTGAGGCTGGACAGAAACCTGCTATTTCCTTGGCCTATGCCTCTCAATGAGATTACAGCCATACTCTATGGAGTCTGGTTTAGAAGGACATTTAAAATTTAATTAATGTAGGTATGTTGACCTAGTCCTGTAATCCTGGGATTTAGCAGGATGAAAGGAGGATCATAGGTTTGATATCATCCTAAAGAACATAATAATAATCAATTACAAACAGAAATTTTTTTTTTGGTGGTACTGGCGGTGGAACCTAGAGGCTTTCTACCTCCGGGCTATACTCCCAGACCTATTTTATATTTTATTTGGAAACAGGGTCTCACTAAGTTGCTGAGAGCCTCACTAAGTAGCTGAGGCTGGCTTCGAACCTGTGCAATCCTCCTGCCTCAGCCTCCCAAGCGCGGGAATTACAAGCGTGCGCCACCACGCCTGGCCAAACAAAATCTATAAATTGCTGGGGTGTAGCTCCAAGGTATAATGACACTTTCTTAAATGCCTAATACCAAAATAAAGAAAATATTTTCCATTTCCACAATCTGAAATAGTTCCATATTATTGATAGAAGCATATACTCTACCAGGTTAGTCTTCTTGCCCTTTGTTCAGCATATTCTTTGTTTTTATATCAAAAATACATAAAGTAATATCCGTTTCTATTCTTTGAAATTAGCTTCATATTACTGATATAAGCTTATACTCCACCAAGGCAGTGTTCTTGCCATGTGTACAGCATATTCTATCTTTCTTTATTAAGCAGGATTGAAATCCAGGGTATTTTACATGCCTTTTACACCCCCAACTTTTTTTCTTTTTATTTGAATAAATATTTCTGGATATGTGGCTGAGTCTCACCTGCTATCTGCCATGTTTCAGGCTCCCATGTTTGTGGATTTCAGTTATATATAACTGAGCTGGGGTTAAGAGTCTTTCTAAACTCCAGTTCCACAATCGGCAATCTTAAATTGGTCCCGTATTCATGATATAAACTTTTTCAATATTTCCCCAACATTGTTTCTTCACTCGTATATACTGGATTCTTTCCTTTTTCTTCTTTCTTTTTTTATAATGGGTATTGAACTCAAAGGCAGTCTAACTCTGCACTACAACAACATCCTTTTTATAATTTTTATTTTTAATATTTAATTTTTCTTCCTAGAGATTGGTCCCATGGGCATTCTACCACTGATCTCTACCCCCAGCCCTTTTCAAATCTGTTCTTTTGAAGCAGGTATCTTTAATAATTTAAGGATGGACTCAAACCTGCCATTCTGCTACTTCCACCTCCTACGTAATGGGATTATATCCATCCACCATGGAGCCTGGTTTAGAACTGATTTTTTTTTCATTACTGGGGATGGAACCCAGGGGCATTCCACCTCCAAGCCATACCTCCAGCCCTATTTTATTTTCATTTAGAAATGGGGTATCACTAGGTTGACTACTTGCTGAGGCTATCCTTGAATCTGCAATTCTCCTGTTTCAGCTTCCAAAGTACTGTAATTACAAGCGTGAGCCACTATGCCCAGCTTACATTTATTTTTTTATTTATTTTATTTTATTTGCGGGTCTGGGGATGGAACCCAGAGGCATTTGACCTCCGACCTACACCCACTGCCCAATTTTTTATTCTTTATTTTGAAACAGGGTCTCACTGAGTTGCAGAGGGCCTCACTAAGTAGCTGAGGCTGTCCTCGAACCGCGATCCCCCAGTCTCAGCCTCCCAAATGCTGGGATTACAAGCGTGCGCCACCACGCCCGGCTCCAGCTTACATTTAAAATTCAGTTATAGCCAGATGTGGTGGCCCAGGTCTATAATTCCAGGATTTGCAGGTTACAGACCAGCCTCAGGAATTTAGGGGGAACCAGTTATAAAATAAACAAGCAATATCAACAAAACACTATAAATTGATGGGATATAGGTCCAAGGTAGAATGATGCTGGCTTTCCTCCAGTCCATTTCCACAACCTGAAATTAGCTCGATGTTAGAAGATGTCAGTCTTCTTGTTCGTTGTACAATGTATTATTTTGGGAAGAGGTTGGAGGGTAACGAAGATTGAACCCAAGGGCATTTTACCTCCCAGCTGTATCCAGATCCCTTTATACTTTTTATTTTGTTGTAGGTCTGGCTGTGTTGCTATATCTTGCCTGATACTTGTGATCCTCCTGTTTCAGCCGTATACATTATGGGATAACAGGTGCGTATCACCAAGCCCTTCTTAAGAGTCCTTTTAAAATCCAGTTTCTTAATCTTAAATTGGTTCTGTATTCATGATATCAATTTTTCAACATCTCTCTAACATTGTTTCTTCACTCCACTAGGTCAGTATACTTGTATACACTGGATTATTTTTGTTTATAACGGGTATTGAACCTGAAGAAATTTATATCCCAGCTATACCCAACTCTTTTTTATTTTTTATTTTAATAAAGGGTTTGGCTATGTTGCTGAATCAGGCTTGATACCTACTCTCCTCCTGTTCAGCCTATCATTTTGGGGGATAACATGTGTGTATCATCAAAACACTTCTTAAAGTAAAATCCAGTTCTACAATCTTAAATTGGTTCCATATTCAGAATATATTTTTTCAATATCTCCTCAACACTGTTCACTCCACTAGGACAGTATTCTTCTCATGTATATGCTGGATTGTTTGTTTGCCCATAATGGGTATTGAACCCTGTGACAATATAACTCTGGACTACACTCCATTCCTTTTTTATTTTTTTTTTACTTTTGATTTTTAATATTTTATACTAGGGATCGGTCCTACAGGCAGTCTACATCTGAACTCCACCCCAGCCCTTTTCTAACCTGTTATTTTGAAGCAGAGTTTCCCTAATTATCTGAGCCTGAGCCTAAGCCTAAATCTGAATCCTTGTGCCTCTGCCTCCCAAGTAGTAAGATTATAGCCATACATTCTAGAGCCTGGGTTAGAACTACACTTAAAATCCAATTATATTCTGGTGTGGTTGCCCAGTGTGTAAATCCAGTATTTGGAACTGGCAGGCTGAGGATTGCAGGTTTAAAACCACCCTGAAGAACTTAGTGAGAATCAGTTACAAAAAAAAACTATAAAATTATAGGGTATAGCTCCAAGATAAAATGATACTGGCTTAAACCACCAGTCCAAAAATACAAGTAAATAAAGCAATATATATTTCTACAGTTTTTAAATTATCTCTATAATGCTGACACAAATTTATATTCCACCCGTCAGTCTTCTTGCCTTATATACAATGTATTATTTCTTTTTTTTTTTTTTTTGGAAATGAAGATTGAACCCAAAAGCATTTTACTTCCCTGTCACATCCCAACTTCTTTGTTATTTTTTATTTTATATAGGCCTGGAAATGTTGTGGATTTTAAATCCTCCTGTATGCAAATTCCCACTTCTTGAGATAACAGATATGTCACTGAGACTGGCTTAAAAGTCCTTTTTAAAATCCAGTTCCACAATCCTCAGTTTGTTCCATATTCATGTTACTAGGCCAATCTTCTTCTCCTATATAAAAATGTGGATTCTTATTTATTTATTATTTATTTATTCTGATAGCCAGTTGAACCCAATGGCAGTCCAACTCTGAGTAACACTACACCCTCATACTTTTTATATTTGCTATGTTTTTTTACTCAGGATTGGTCCCAAATATGTTCTACCTCCAAGCTCTACCTAACTGCTTTTCTCCTTTCTTCTTTTTTTTTTTCTTTATGTGTGGTACTAGGGATTGAAACCAAGGTTACACCCCAGCCCTATTTTTTATTCTTTTATTTTGAAACAGGGTCTCACTAAGCTGTGAAGGACCTCTCTAAGTAGCTGAGGCTGTCCTCGAACAACAATCCTGTCTCAGCCTCCCAAATGCTGGGATTACAAACATGCGCCACCACACCCAGCTTAGACCTCCATTTAAAATCCAATTACATCCAGGTTTGGCAACCCAGTCCTGTAAACTGTAAGCCCAGTAGTTGGTAAACTGAGATAAGAGGATTGCAGGTTCTATACCAGCATTTGGAAATTAGTCAGAGCCAATTACAAAAAAAGAAAGAGAAAATCTATAAATTTATGGGGTATAGCTCTAAGACAGAATGATGCTGGCTTCAACCTTAGTACCAAAACACAAGTAAGTAAAATAATATCCATTTCCACAATCTGAAATTAGCTTCATATTACTCACATATAAACTTTTACTTGACCAAGTCAGACTTCTCTCTTTGTTTACAGTGAATTCATTCTCTTTTAGGTAGTGAGGATTGAACTCAAGGAAATTTTACCCTTGTTGCTGAATCTGGCATGGTACCTGTGATCCTCCTATTTTAGCCTCCCATGTTTGGGGAAGCTGAGACAGGAGGATTGCAAGTGCACCACCAAGTATGGCATAAGAGTCCTTTTTAAATCCAAGTTGGTTCTGTACTCGTGATATAAACTTTGTCAGTGTCTTCTGAATATTATTTGTTCATTCCATTAGGTCAGCATTCTTATTTCTAAGTTCTTTTACTTTTTCTTTTGAGAAATGAGGATTGAACTCAAGGGCATTTTACCTCCCAGCTACACCCCAACTTCTTTTTTATTTTTTTATTTTGATATAGATCTGGCTATCCTCCTGTTTAATATACCCATGTTTGGGGATAACAACTGTATATACGGAGCCTGGCTTAAATGTCTTTTAAAATCAGTTCCACAATATTAAATTGGTTCAGTGTTTGTAAGATAAATATTGTCAATATTCCCCTAACATTATTTCTTCAATCTGCTAGGTCAGTCCAACTCTGAACTACATTACCATCTCTTTCATAAGTTTATTGATTTATTTTTTATTTATTTTGCAGTATGGGGGATGAAAGTTGGGGCATTCTACCTCTGAGCTATACTCCCAGCCCTATTTTTTTAATTATTTTGAAAAAGGGTCTCACTAAGTTTCAGAGGGCCTCGCTAAGTAGCTGAGGCTGGCCACGAACCGCAATCTTCCTGTCTCAGCCTCCCAAATGCTGGGATCACATAATGCCCCACCATGCCCAGCTTTTTAATTTTTATTTTGAAACAGAGTCTTACCAGGCTGATGAGAGTCTCCCTAGTTGCTGAGGCTGGCTGTGCACTTGCAATCCTCCTGTCTCAGTCTCCCAACTACTGGGATTATGGGTGTACACCACCACGCCTGGCTATTTTTAATTTTTTATATTGAGGATTTTTTCTGGGGCCCTTCTATCCCAAGTTCCACTCCAGCCTTGTACTAATCTACTTTTTTCTTCTCTTTCTTTTTTTAAGGGATACTGGGAATTGAACCCTGGGACATTCTACCTCCAAGTTACATGCCCTAGCCCTATTTTTTTTTTCGGGGTCTGGGAATGGAACCCAGGGCATTTGCCCTCTGGGCTATACCCCCTGCCCTATTTTTTATCCTCCGGTCTCAGCCTCCCGAATGCTGAGATTATAAGCATGCGCCACCATGCCAGGCTTCCTATTTTTTATTATTTATTTTGAAACAGGATCTCACTGAATTGCAGAGGGACTCACTAAGTGGCTGAAGGCTAGCGGTTAACCTGCAATCCTCCCATCTCAGCCTCTCAAGTACTGGGATTACAAGTGTGCACTGCCTTGATTTTTATTCCAAAACAGGGTCTTGTTAAATTTTTAGCACCTGGCTAATTTGCTGAGGCTGTCCTAGAACCTGCAATCCTCCTGTCTCAGCCTCCCAAGCACTGGGATTGCAAGCATGTGACACCATGCCTGACCTCTAATCTGCTTTTGGAAGCAGGGTCTCCCTAAGTATTTCAGGATGGACTGGAACCTCGATCCTTCTGCCTCTGTCACCCAAGTATTGAGATTAGAGCCATACACTATAGGGCTCAGTTTAGAACTACATTTAAAATCCAATTACATCCAGGTGAGGTGTTCCAAACCTGTAATCACAGTTTTGGGCAGGCTGCAATAGAAGGACTGCACATTCCAGACCATCCTCAGGAGCTTAATTAGAACCAGTTTTTAAAACAAAAGAAAGATGTCAGGTGTGGTGGCGCACGCTTGTAATCCCAGCACTTGGGAGGCTGAGATAGGAGGATTGCGCATGTTCGAAGCCAGCCTCAGCTACTTAGTGAGGCTCTCAGCAACTTAGTGAGACCCTGTTTCCAAATAAAATATAAAATAGGTCTGGGAGTATAGCCTGGAGGTAGAAAAGCCCTGGGTTCCACCCCCAGTACCACCAAAAAAAAAAAAAAAAGCAAGCAAGCAAGAAAGAAAGACCTATAAATTGCTGAGGTACCACTTCAAGGTAGAATGACATTGGCTTCAACCCCAGTGCTAATATACAGTTAAGTAAAATAATATCCATTTCACAATATGAAATTAGCTCAGTATTGCTGATACCAATTTAAACTCACCCAGGTCAGATTTCTAGCCCTGTATACATCAGTCTTCCTTTTTTGGGGTAATGGGGATTGGACACAAGGGCATTTTACCTGCCAGCTACACTCCAATTCCTTTTGTATCTTTATGTTTTGATACAGGGCCTGGCTATCTTGCTGAGTCCGACCTGGTACCAGCCATCCTCCCGTTTCTGCCTTCCCATGTCTTGAGATAACAGGTATGTATCAGTGAGCCTGCTTAAGAGTCATTTTAAAATCCAGTTCCGCAATCTTAAATTGATTTCATACTCATGAAATAAAATTTTTCCATTATCTCCACAACATTATTTCTTCACACTATTAGTTCAGTCTTCTTTTTCCTATATACATTTTATTATTATTTCTTATAATGGGGATTGAACCAAGTGGCAGCCTAATTCTGAGCTAAACCTTCATCCCTTTTATAATTCTGGTTTTTTTTATTTCTTATACTGATGATGAGTCTAGGGGCTTTCTACCTCCAAGTCCCACCCCCAACCTTTTCTAATCTGTTATTTTGAAACAGGGTCTCCCTAATTATCTGAGACTAGACCAGAACCTGCCATCCTCCTGCCTCAGCCTTCCAAGTAGTAGGATTACAGCCACACACTATGGAGCCTGGATTAGAACTACATTTAAAATCCAATTAAATCAAGTTGTAGTGGACCGATTCTTTAACCCTGATATTTGGCAAGCTGAGATAGGAGATTTGAAGGTTCCAGACCAGCCTCAAGAACTTAGCAAGAATCAGTTTTTTTAAAAAATGCTATTAAGTGCTGTGTTTGGTTGTTCCAAGGTATTCTACCACTGGCATCAACCCCTAGTTTCAAAAAAATAATATCAATTTCCTCAATCTGAAGTTAGCTCCTTATTTCTGACATAAACTTATATTTCACTAGGTTAGTCAGACTTCTTGCCCTATCTATAACATATAACATTTTTTTGGTAATGGGGATGGGACCCAATGACATTTTACCTCCCAACTACACCCCAACACCTTTTGAATTTATTTAATTTTTATATAGGTTCTGGCTATGTTGCTGAATATAACCTCATACCTCTGATCCTCCTAATTAATCTCCCCACATTTGGGGATAATATGAGTGTATCTCCAATCCCAGCCTTAGAGTTCTTTTAAAACCTATTTGTACAATCTTATATTGGATCTATATTCATAATATAAGCTTTTTTTGAAGTGCTGGGGTTGGAACCCAGGGGCATTCTACCTCCAAGCTACACCCCCAGCCCTATTTTTTTATTTATTTTGAAACAGGGTCTCACTGAATTGCAAAGAGTCTCCCTAAGTAGCTGAGGCTGTCCTCAAACCGCGATCCTCCTGTCTCAGTCTCCCGAATGCTGGGATTACAGACATGCACCACCACCCTGGCATGATATTAACTTTTTTAAAATATATCTGCAACATTGTTTCTTCATTCTAGTAAATCCATCTTCTGCATATTCCATGTTTTTTTTCTTTTAATAATAGTGATTGAACCCAGTGACAGTCTAACTCTGAGCTACATCCCCATCTCTTTCATAATTTTTCTTATTTTGTACTGTGGAATGGTCCCAGTGGCCTTCCAGCTCTAAACTCAGCCCTTTTTTTCTAATCTGTTATTTTGAAGCAGGGTCTCCCTAACATCTGAGGCTGGACTTGAACCTGCAATCCTCTTGCCTCTCAAGTAATAGAATAGGACTATCTCAAGTAATAGGATAGAATTATAGCCACATACTATGGAGCCTGGTTTAGAATTACATTGAAAATCCAATTACATTTGTAGGTGGCGGCCCAGTCCCTTAATTCCAGTATTTGCAGGCTGAAAGAGTAGAGCTGCAGGTTTGATACCAGCTATAGGAACTTAGGAGGAAACAAATTACAAAAAAAAGTCCAGGTATGGTGGCATACTCCTGTAATCCCAGTAAGTGGGAGGCTGAGACAGGAGGATTGCAGGTTCCAGGACAGCCTCAGCAAGTAGTGAGACTCTTAGCAACCTAGGGAGACCCTGTTTCAAAACAAACAAAAAAAGAGCTGTAGCTCAGAGGTAGAATGCCACATATATATATACATATATATCCATTTATATACATATATACATATATATACACATGTATATGTATATTGTTGGGGTGTAGCTCTAAAGATAGAATGACATTTTCTTAAATTCCAAATACCAAAATAAAATAAAAATATCTTAAATTCCACAATATACACCCTGTTTCAAAATTTAAAAATAGGGCTGGAGTATAGCTTGGAGGTAGAATGCCCCTGGGTTCAATCCCCAGTACTGCAAAAAAAAACTCCACAATATATTTCACCAAGACAGTTTTCTTGCACTGTTTATAGCATATTCTGCCCATTCCTTTCATTAATGGGGATTGAACTCAAGGGCATTTATTTATATGTTACAACCCCAACTCCTTTTATATTTTTATTTTCGTATAATGTTTGGCTTTGTTGCTGAGTCTAGACTCATACCTGCCACCCTATTGTTTCAATCTCCTACATGTGGAGATAATAAGTGTTTATTTCCCAGCCAGGCTTAAGAAGCCTTTCAAAATACAATTAAATGATTTTAAATGGTTTCGAATTCTTGATGTAAAGTTTTGTTGTTGTGGTGGTGGTGGTACTAGGGATGGAATCCAAAGGCACTCTACCTCCAAGCCATACCTCAAGCCCTATTTTTTTTATTCTTTATTTTGAAACAGGGTCTCACTAAGTTGCAGAGGGCCTCACTAAGTAGCTGAGGCTGGCCACAAATCTGCGATCCTCCCGTCTCAGCCTCCTGAATGCTGGGATTATAACTGATATAAAGTTTTTTATATCTCTCCAACCTACTTTCTTCACTCCACTAGGTGAGTCTTCTTGTCCTATATATATTGGATTCTTTTTTTATATATAATGAAGATTGGATTCTGTATCTATACAGCATTATTGCAGCTATAACCTAAAAGATTGGCCATGTGACTTAGAAGAAAGAGGATTTATTTTCTTACCGTTTGGGGCTCAGAGCACATGGGCCATGGTCCTCACAATTCAAAGACTGGAAGCAAGAGAAGATCTAGCAGGGGAGGAGGAAACATATATAATCTCCAGGGACCATCTCCTCCAGCCACACGCTCCCAGGTAGCACCCAGGTAAATCCATTACAATGGGTTTATCCACTCCTGGGATTACAGCCCTTATGACCCAATTACATTAGCTCCAAACATTAATAAAGAAGCTGTTTAGGGGACATTTTTTATCTAATTATAACAAACCCAGAGGCAGTCTAACTCTGAGGTACACCCCCATCCCTTTTATAATTTTACATTTAAAAAAAATTCCTACTGAGGATTGGTCCTTTGGGCATTCTACCCCTTTTCTTATCTATTATCTTGAAGCAGTGCTTCCCTAAATCTCGACTGGGACCAATGATCCTCTTGCCTCTGCCTCCCAGGTAGTGAGATTACAGCCACACACTGTGGAGCTGGGTTGAGAACTACATTGAAAATCCAATCACATCCAGCTATGACAGCCCAGTCCTGTATGCAAGAAGAAATAGGAAGATTGCGGGTTACAGACCAGCTTCTGGAACTTAGTGAGAATCGGGGGGCCTACAAATTTCTAGGGGTGTACCTCTTCCTGTCCTGTATTGTGGAGGGGCAGGTGAGTGGTGGGTGTTTCTATTCAGCCATCTTGCTTGCTCCTAGTGAATCAATTTTTGTGTGGGGAGGTGGTACTGGGGATTGGATCCGGGAGCATTCTACCTCTGAGCTACACCCTCTGCCCTATTTTTTATTCTTTATTTTGAAACAGGGCCTCACTGAGTTGCAAAGGGCCTCACTAAGTAGCTGAGGCTGTCCGTGAACCGTGATCCTCCTGTCTCAGCCTCCCAAATGCTGGAATTACAAGCGTGCGCCACTATGCCTGGCTTCTGTATTCTTGATATAATCTTTTTCAATGTCTCCCCAACACTAATTCTTCACTCTACATTCTTCTTGACCTGTATACACTGAATTGGGAATTGATCCCAGTGGTTCAAAATGGAAATTGAACCCAGTGGCAGTCTAACTATGAGCTAGCTACACACCTATCCATTTTATGATTTCTATTTTTGTTTTCTAATTTTTCATACTATGGATTAGCCCCAGGGGCATTCTATCTTGGAGTTTACTCCCAGTCCTTTTCACACTTATTTTTTTTTCTTTTTGTTATTGAGGATTAAACCACATTCTACTTATGAGCTACACCCCAACACTTTTTTTGTTTTGAAACATGGTCTTATGAGGTTACTGATAGTCTCACTAAGCTGCTGTGGCTAACGTCAAATCTGCAGTTCTTCTGACTCCGCCTCCAAAGTCCTGGGATTACAGGTGTGTGCCACCACTTGGGAACCTCCAGCTCTTTTCTAAACTTTTATTTTGAAGAAGAGTTTCCCTAAGTATCTGAGGCTGCACATGAACCAATGATCATATTGCCTTCTCTTTCCAAACAGTGGGTTTACAGCCATACACAATGGAACCTGGTTTACAACTATATTTAAAATCCAATTAAATCCAAGTGCCGTGGCCCAGTTCTGTAATCCCAGTATTTGGCGTCCTGAGATAGTAGAATTACAGGTTCAAGAAACCAGCATCAGGAATTTAGGGAGAACCTGTTCAAAACAAACAAACAAACAAACAAACACACCTAACTATAAACTTCTGGGTTGTAATTCCAAGGTAGAATGTTGTTGGCCATGATTCCCAATAGCAAAAACAAAACTAAGTAAATAAAATAATATGCATTTCCACAATCTGAAATTAGCTCCATCTTATGATATATACTTATATTACACCAGGTCAGTCTTCTTGCCCTCTGCATACCATGGTCTTTTTTTTTATATATAATGGTGATTGAATCCAAGGCTACCTACCTACACCCAAAATCTTTTTCTATTTTATATAGGACTGGCTATATTGCTGAGTCTGGCCTCATATCTCTGATCCTTCTGTGTCAGCCTTCCACACTTGTTAAGGTATCACTGAGCACAGCTTAAGGGTCCTTTTGAAATCCAGTTCCATAATCTTAAATATATATGTGTATATTTATCTTAAATATATAAATTTCATAATAATATGTTAAATATATACATATTTATATTTTATATACTTGATATTTCATCTTTAGTATGTATGTGTGTATGTATTTTATACTGGAGATTGGATCCAGTGGCATGCTAACAGTGAGCTACAACTCCGTTCTTTTTATAGTTTTATTTTTTTTATTTTTCCTACTTAGGACCTGTCCCAGAGGCATTCTATCTTTGAGCTCCACCCCTAGCCCTTTGCTAATTGGTAATTTTGAAGCAGGGTCTCCCTAAGTATCTGAGGCTGGACTTGAACATGTGAGCCTCCTGCCTTGTACTTTGACTCCCAAGTAATGAGATTACAGCCTTACACTATGAAGCCTGATTTAGAACTACATTTAAAATTCAACTACCTCCAGGTGTGGTGACCTAGACCTTTAATCCCAGTTTGGGGCAGGATGAGTAGGAGGATTACAGGTTGGAAACTACCCAGAAGAAACTAGTGAGACCAATTATAAAAGAGAAACAAAAACTATAAATTCCTGGGAGTGTAGCTCCATGGTAGAGTTAGGATAGGAGAAATAAAAGTAATAGGTAGAAAGGAGACAAACTGGGAAGAAAAGAGAGAGTGTAGCTTTAAATATAAAAATTCTGTGATAGTCCTCACCTTCACCCTAAAGGTCTGTTTTCCTTGGGACCTAAATGCCTAAAAGGTTTTATAAACAAAGGGTCCAAAAACTCTTGAAGCACTGATTGTCCAGTTGATTGTGCATACATTTTTTGTCCCACAGAATGTATTTTAGACTGATGAGGAACATCTAGAGATATTATTAAGAGATTAATTGCAGCCAGCTGTGATGGTGCACTCCTGTAATCCCAGTACTTGGGAGGCTGAGACGGAGGATCACAGGTTTGAAGCTAGCCTCAGCAACATAATGAGGCCCTCTGCAAGTTAGTGAGACCTTGTTTCCAAATAAGAAATAAAATTGGGCTGGGGGTATAGTTCGTAGGTATAATGCCCCTTGGATTCCATCCACAGCACCAAAAAAAATTACACTTGGTATAGCCTAGGTGCCATCCACCAACCACGTGACATAACCTGAAGATTCTGAGGAAAACCAGGCTGGCATTCTTGCTCTGCACTCCTACCACCTCTCATAGAGTCTTCTATAAAATAACAACTGTGGAACCATAAAGGCACTTCTCTCACTCTGGAGTTGGCCCACATTCTGTCTTGAACGTGTATTTCTTACTTTCCTAAATAAGTCTTTCTATATATCTCTGACTAGCTTGTGCTAAAATTCTTTTCCCTCATGTAAGCCAAGAACCTTGCTGATCCTGAGTTGAGGACTCGACCCTTCTTCCATGACAATAGAATGCCGCTGCTTTCAACACCTAGTACCAAAAAATAAGTAAATAAAGAATATTCGTTTCTGCAGTCTGAAATTAATTCCATATTATTGATATAAACTTATACTCTACCAAGTCAGTCTTCTTGCCTTGTGTACTGTGTATTTGAGGGAGAGGATTTACTGGAGATTGAACCTAAGTACATTATTTTACCTCCCAGCTACACCCAATTCCTTTTTTTCAACTTAATTTTTCAAATTACCTTGTTTCAAAATAAAAAATAAAAAGGCCTAGGGTGTAGTTCAGAGGTAGAATGCCCTTGAGTTTGGTCCCCAAAACAGAAAGAAAAAAAGAAAAAGTAAAAAAGAGAAAGAAAGAAAGAAAGAAAGAAAGAAAGAAAGAAAGAAAGAAAGAAAGAAAGAAGAGAGGAAGGAGAGGGGGGAAAGGGAGAGGGAGGGGAGAAGGAAGGGAGGGGGAGGGAGAAGGAGGGGAGGAGGAAGATGGAGGGTGAGGGTGAGAAGGGGATATAGAGGAGAGGGGAAAGATGGAGGGTGAGGGTAGGGAGGATGCGGGTGGGAAGAGGAGAGGGAGGGGAGGGGAGGGGAAGGGGAAGATGGAGGGGGAGGGTGGGGAGGGGAAGGGATGGGAGGAGGAGGGAGGAGAGGGGGAAAATGGAGGGGGAGGGGGGAGGGGAAGAGGAGGGAGGGGAGAGGAGGGAGGGGAGGAGGAAGATGGAGGGTGAGGGTGGGGAGGTCAGTGAGGGTGGGGAGGGGAGAGAGAGGGGTGGGGCGGGGAGAAAGAGGGGGAGGAAAGGGAGAGGGAGGGGTGGGGCGGGGAGAAAGAGGGGGAGGAAAGGGAGAGGGAGGGGTGGGGCGGGAGGAAGAGGGGGAGGAGAGGGAGAGGGAAGGGAGGGAAAGGGAAGAGAAAAGAAGAAAAGAGAAGTCCCAACAAGGAAAACCACATTAAGTCAGGCTCCAGATACACCGTCATGGACTCCGTGTTCTCATTCTATTTCCTGGATACACAGACATGGAGGTTGGATACGCCCTCAAGTCTTGACAGCCTCACCCCCATGGTTTTGCTGAGCTCGGCCCATACTTGCCTACTCATAGGTTGAAGTCTTATATCTGTAACTCTCCCAGGCTGATATTGCACCCTGGTAGCTCTAAAGTCCTAGCGCTTCATCAACAGTCCCACCCCTGTAGCTCTATTATGATATTGCCATGGTAGAGAATTTCTATGGTGGATTTGTTCCTGCTACAAGTGTCTGCTGGGGTCACTATCTTGTCCCAGATTTTGAAATTCAGGTGGAGGCCTCCATGTCTCCACAGCTCTTTCATTCCACATGCCTGCAGAAATAGTACCACAAAGATGCCACCAAGGTTTAATGCTTCTGCCCTCAGAGTGGAAGGTCAAGCCACCCTGGAACCACTTGAGCTAAATACATGTATCTGACAAGTATGATGAGGTCCCACCAATTATTAATAAAAGATAAATAGCCCAATAAAAAAGATAATAGTAACAGCCATGAGCAATGTATACAAATATAAAACATTGTGTAATCTACCAGAATTATACATATTTTACCTTGTCAATTTAAAAATAAAAATAAAAGAATAGGTGCCTTTGCAATTATGAGATGTTTATATTCTTATTAAAACAAATATATCTTACATAGAAGTACTACATAGAGATCATTTTATATTCATATATGTGTCTAAGCTTATGTTTTCAATTCACATTCATGGGAATAAATTTTAAGACAAATAAGTAATACAACAAGTAATATACTGCAAGAAGCAGTGATAGAAATTTATATTTCTAAATGCATATATTGAAGAAGCTAGGCTGAAAATCAATGAGTGAAGTTTTAATCCAAAAAATTCAGAAAAGAGCAAATTAAGGACAAAAATAGAAGGAAATGATAAATAGCAGAAATAAATGAAGTAAATAGTAAACACACAATAGAGAATATTGGTGAAGCCAATTATTAGTTCTTTAAAATAGATTGATAATAATATGTACTAGGGAAAGAAATAAAGCAACAAGGACAGCTATAAAGTTAATTTCAGATTGAGTTCCCTTACGTAGAAGTATATTTTTAGCAAAGACATAAAAGACATGGATAACCCATACATATATTCAAGACTTTCTAGGCAATTAGTACAGGAAGTACAAGTGCCCAGAGGTGATAGGTACCATGTCTGACTTGTTCAAAGAATCAGGCTGAATAAAAGTGTAAGGGAGGAAAATATTATTAATAAGAGATGAAGTCAAAAAGGAAACTGTGGGCTGTATCATAGAGCTAAGGTGTCTATTGTGAGCAAAATAACACATTGGAGGGGGATTTAAATCACACCTGGAAATTAAATACATTTTTACATAATCACATTAGCTACTGAGTTGAGAATAAATGTACTAGATCAGAGTCTAAAGGAGGGAGACAAATTCTCCCTATTGCATTAATCCAGGTGAGATATGATCACAGTAGTAGTAATGCTGTAGTTGATGAAAAGTTATCAGATTCTGGATTTATTTTCAGGATACAGCAATCAGAATTTGCTGACATGGATTTTCTAATGCCCTTGAAATAAAGAAGCAGCCAAGTATGAGGACAAGCTTTTATGCTGCACACCTGCAAAAATGAGGTGATCAATTGTTAAGATGAAAAAAACTATCAAAGAAACAGATTTGAAAATGAATACCAGGAGCTCAGATTTGGGCATGTTAAGATTTAATATATACTGTACATCCAAGTGAAAAATTGAGAACTCAGTTGGATACGAGAAGAATTTAAATTCTGGGCCTTCCATCCCAGAAAATCATTACAAAATCTAGAAGTAGATGGAAGAGAATAAGGGAAAATGTATAAGCAGAAAAAGAAAATAGTTCCAAGGATTAACCCTTGGAGCATTCCTAGAGTTCTGAGAAAATGGGAAAGACCCGAAAAGGAGATTAAAAAGCAGTAGGCAGAGAAACATGAGGAAAGTTGGGAGAGCAATCCTCTAAATCTGAGCACATTAGAAGATAATTTCAGCTAACCGATTAATTTCTTCCCAGAAAGATTTTGTTTTGAAATATATTTTTAATTGTTTTAAAATATATATGTTTTTTCAATTTAAGCAAGTACCCTGATAAAATACTTGGAATCATTTGATTTCCCTCATTTTTTTTCTAGCTTAGCTATTGGGTATTTTTTTCTTGTTAGGCCTTTAGTTTTTACATTTTATGGATTATCTAAAACCTAGGTCTCTCATTGCTTCACATATTTTCATCCAAATCCATTGACTTCCATTTGCTTACCTGATTTCTATCGCTGGTAGTCTTTGAAATATCCTAGTCTAGGAAGACAAAACAAAGTCATTTCACTCAGCAAAGAAAAAATGTATATTTTTCTCAAAATAACTGCTTTGACACTGTCTAATAGACAAAATGGACAATCGTAGTGGCATACTCTTGTAATCCCAGCGTTTGGGAGGCTGAGGCAGGAGGATCACAGTTCGTGGCCAGCCTCGGCTACTCAGTGAGGCCCTTTGCAACCCAGTGAGACCCGGTTTCAAAATAAAGAATAAAAAATAGGGCTGGGGCTATAGCTCGGAAGTACCATGTCCTGGGTTCCATCCCCAGTACCGCAAAGAGAAAAAATAATGGTAGTTCCAATCTCCTACTCTTATTTTCTGTCTTTTCCACCACTTTTTAAAGCTGTATACCAAATTCAGCTTTGGAGAAATCATAGTTTTTGATCAATTTTGATGAGTTGTCATTTGAAAAATGTAATCACCTGGAGAACATAAGCTGAAACTTCAGCTGTTTGTGGATTAAGGGGCTACAATAACTTCTTTGGCAAAAAGGAAAATATCACAGAGCACCAACAAGATTGAACAACTGTAAAGACCTATATTGTCAGAATCCCACCCACGATTCTGCACTATGTGAAAAAGAAGAGACTTCTGCTATGAAGTTCAGAAACTGTGTGCCATCATAGATGAGCACTACAATTAGACAGACAGACTGCTGATCTTTGCAAGGGTTTGATTACACAGGCCAATGATTATTATCCCAATGCCGAATGACCGAGACACATTTCCACAAAAACA
Source organism: Muscardinus avellanarius (assembly GCF_963383645.1). NCBI lineage: Eukaryota > Metazoa > Chordata > Mammalia > Rodentia > Gliridae > Muscardinus > Muscardinus avellanarius. The sequence continues at coordinate 113,151,083 of NC_137792.1, read as the reverse complement.
AACAAACATCCACGTGATCACGAGAGCATGACCCTCCACTGATACATGGAATCTTGAACAAAAGCTTGTGTTCTAATGTAAATAGCTGTATATGAACAGAGATCCGTTAGAACCAAGCAACAGGGGCAGTGAATGTCTTCAGTTTTATAAATAAGTTGTTGGAACTAGCAGTTTACATAAACATCCAGTTTACACAAATATCCAATTGCCCTGCAATATCAGTGCAATTCTCATCTTTGGGACCTATTAATGATTACTTAAACTGGCATTATTTTCATTAGTTAAGGTTTTTTGTGTGTTTGTTTGGTTGGCTGGTTGGTTTTTATAGTTCTAGAGATTGAACCCAAGGCCTATGCACACTAGGCCATAGGCCAGTGCTCTAGTACTGAGATACATTTCCAGCCCTCATTAGTAATAATCTTTTTTTTTTTTTTTTTTTGGAACTGGGGTTCCTGCAAGCCCTTTTACCTCCGGGCTACACTCCCAGACCAATTTTTTTTTATATTTTTATTTGGAAACAGGGTCTCTTAAGCCAGCACGGCTGGCTTCGAACCTGCGCGATCCTTCTGTCTCCGCCTCCCAAGAGCAGGGATTACAAGCGTGCGCCACCACACCCAGCAGTAATAATCTTTTAATCAACTGTTTTGTTTTCAGATTTTTCCTTCAAGAGAGTAATAGAAATAACAGGGCATAGTTAATAATTTTAAAGTATTTGTTTTTAAATATATCTTATCTTTTGACAATACTGGGGATTGAACCCAGGGTCATTCTACCTCTGAGCTCTACCCCCTAGCCCTCTTTTGTATTCTTTCTTTGTTTTCACAGTACCAGGGATGGAATCCAGGGGCATTCTACCTCAGAGATAAACCCCCCAGCCCTATTTTCTATTCTTTATATTGAAATAGGGTCTCACTAAGTTGTGGAGGGCCTCACTAAGTAGCTGAGACTGTCCACGAACCTCCATCCTCCTGTCTCAGTCTCCCAAGTACTGGAATTACAAACCACCACCACACCCAGCTTAGATATTTCTGTTTAGAATTACTGATCACCTATTTTAAGGATAATTTTAATCATCACTAAATTTAATAGTATTATTAAACAATAGTTGCATTCTGTGTTATGTGACTTTTTCCTTTATGAATATCTAATTAAATATATACATTCAATAAGTGCATTTTCTCTTAAAATGTCTAGGAGAAGCTGGGCATGGTGGTGCATGCTTATAATCCCAGTACTTGGGAGGCTGAGACAGAAGGATCCAGGTTCATGGCCAGGCTCAGCTACTTAGTGAGGCCCTCCACAACTTAGTGAGACCCTGTTTCAAAATAAAGAATAAGAGCTGGAAGTGGTGGCGCACGCTTGCAATCCCAGCATTTGGGATGCTGAGACTGGAGGATCATGGTTCAGGGACAGCCTCAGCTACTGAGTGAGGCCCTCTGCAACTCAGTGAGACCCTATTTCAAAATAAAGAATAAAAAAATTGGGCAGGGGGTGTAGCTCGGAAGTCAAATGCCTCTGGGTTCCATCCCCAGACCCGCAAAATGAATGAATGAATGAATGAATGAATGAATGAATGAATGAATAAATAAATAATAAAATATCTGACTGGAGATGTAGCTCAAAGGTATAATCCCCCTGGGTTCAATCCCCAGCACCACACAGACACACAAAAAAAAATGTCTTGGAGAATTTCTATTCTCAAGGATTGGGCTGATGTTATAAATAAAGTCAATCTTGTTTGAGTATTATTATTTTTTCTACATAAAAACACAATTGTTTTTATTTTTTATTTTTTGTGGTACTGGGGATGGAACACAGGGGCCTTCTACCTCCGGGCTATACTCCCAGACCTATTTTATATTTTTTTATTTGGAAACAGGGTCTCTTAAGCCAGCTGAGGCTGGCTTCGAACCTGCACGATCCTCCTGTTCTCAGCCTCCTAAGCGCGGGGATTACAAGCGTGCACCACCACGTCCAGCTCAAAACACAATTGTTTTTATAAGTATGGGTTTAAGTTGGGCATGGTGGTGCACTCTTGTAATCCCAGTATTTGGGGGTCTGAGACAGTAGGATCACAGGTTTCAGGGCAGCCCCAGCAACTTAGTGAGGCCCTTTGCAACTTAGTGAGACCCTGTTTTAAAATAAAAATAGGACTGGGGTACAGAATGCTCCTGGTTTAAATCCCTAGCACTACCAAACAAACAAAAAAAAAGTACGGGTTTCGATACAGTGGCAAAATAAGAAATAATTATGATACTATAGTTTGAATCTGAAATGTTCCCTAAAATTAAAGTCTTGTTTCTCAGCCCATAGAGCTTTTGAGGGAAAGGAGAACCTTTTAGAGGTGGGGCCTAGGGGAAGGTCTTAAGTCATTGAGGCCATGCCTGCGAAGAAATTTTTGGTATCCTGGTCTCTCTTTTGTCCCAGCTACGAGATGAACAGACTTCTTCCACCACCACATACTTTCACAATGATTTGCTGCGTCAGCACAGACTCAAAAGAAACTGGCCAACTGACCCTACACTAAAATCTCTAAAACTCTTAGCCAAAATAAACATTTTCTCTTTTTAAGATTATTATATAAGGCACTTTGTTTTAGTAATGAAAATCTAACTACATATATGATAATGTAAAATGTTCCAAATATTGTATAAACACACAAACATAGTTTCACCTTGCAAGCATATTTTTGGCTACTGCTCTGGCAAAAAAAAAAAATACTTCAGTTTTATTTATAGGAATTTCAGGATAATAATGTTTCATTCTTTAAATTTTAAATATCAAATCTGACATTTTCCCTGTGTCCCAAATTATTCCCTTTGAGAGGAAAACATGAAAGACTGTGTTTTCTACCTCGGTTGTCCTTAGTGGGATATTCAGAATATGTATGCATGTTGATCAAGTTTATCTGAGATTAAAATAGTTCCTAAACCGGGCGTGGTGGTGCAGGCTTGTAATCCCCGGGCTTGGGAGGCTGAGACAGGAGGATCGCGCAGATTCGAAGCCAGCCGTGCTGGCGTAAGAGACCCTGTTTCCAAAAATAATAAAAAATAGGTTTGGGAGTGTAGCCCGGAGGTAGAAGGGCTTCCAGGAACCCCAGTACCACCAAAAAGAATAGTTCTCAAGACTTAAATGGGCAAACACCTCAAGATACTTGCTTAGGAACAACTTAGGAACAATTTTAACATTTGGGGATAATTCGAAAAAGACATGAGTCTACTAAGAAAGACAGGAAGAATAGAAAACTGACATAAAACCGAAGAAGTAAAAGAAGCTCTATTATCATAGCCTCCTTTTGGGAAGATTGTGCCCAAAATAAAATGATTCAGTGGTATAGGTGTTGTGCCCCAAAAGAATGATGAGAAGGCACAACCACTAAGCCAAGCAAGGGAAGGAGGGACGGGGAGGGGATGGGGTGGGAATTGGGTAGGGGTTAAATCGGTGATGTGTACACTTATGTACACACAATGTTTTTACCCCAATATGATGTATGAATATAATGTACCAATAAAAAATAAATAAATAAATAACAAAGATAATACTACTACTAATAATAATAAAAGAAATAAAAAGGATGAAGGGAAGTGATGTGCCACCCAGATGCCCTTACTCTTCAGGACTAAAGTGTTTATTTCTCCAGCTCTTGAATGGTATTGACAATTGTGTTTAATACTGAGTATCTTTCTCCCAGCTCCCTCTTGGCTGAAGAAAACTGACTTACCCAGTCATGGGCCCTTACCAGGCCTGACCTCATTCTCCTAATTTGAAAAACCTAAAACCAACCCTAAAACTCTATGTGGAATCAACTAAACTCTGTTGTGACTGTATCACTGCTCAACTTCTCCCTCTGCATTTTTCTGCTTCTCCATAGGTGATGAATCCCAAACAATTCTCAAATAAGTTTTTTCTTTTCAGGGAAATCTAGACTTCATAGCCCATTCCTGTTAAAAAAAAAAAAAAACAAACCTATAACATCATCTGTATATTGCTAACTATAGGTAAAATTCTGTTCATTTGAAATGTTAACATATTAAATCCCCACAACACTATGAGGAAGGTAAAATTATCGTGTCCATTTTACAAATGAGCATACTGAGTCACACACGGATTAAGTAATTTGCCCAAGGCCTCACTTCTAATAAGTATCAGAGAGACAGCCAAGGTTTGTACCCAAGCACTACTATCTGAAAATATATGCTCTTAACCACCATGCTATAATGTCTTTTTAAACTTTGATACCATGAAGTTTGATTTCTGAGGCACTTTTAGAAAGGTGACAGGCTTAGTGGCTTCACTTCATTTTAATTAGACCATGTTTGAAAAATAATACCTCTTTTCATAAGAACATTAAAAAGAGGCTACCATGCTAAGATAGAACTTCTGTCCTCCCTTCCCATCCATCCTTCAGTTTTTAAATATATAAGCCAAAGTGCTATTGTCAAAACCAAGTCATATCCTTCTATTCCTCAATTCCAAATACTTCTCATCTAAGTCATAGCAAAAGCAAAATTTGTATATGTAGACTGCATTTTTTACTCAAAATATATGTTGTTCCTCTACTAGGCCCATCGCTATATGTCCCTCCCTGTGGGTGTATGTTTCCCATCCCATTGACAGCAAGCTTGGCCATGTAACTTGCTTTTGCCAATGGACTATAGCTATAATATGTGTAAGCAGGAGCTTTAAGAACTATCACCTGTGCCAGGCATATTGACACATGCCTCTAATCCCAGTACTTGAAAAGCTGAAACAGAAAGATCATGGGTTCAAGGCTAGCGCACACTAACTTAGTGAGGCCCTGTTTCAAAATAAAAATAAGAAGGGCTGAGGGTGTAGCTCAGAGGTAGAACCCTCTGGTTCTATTATATCAGTCCCCAGTACAAAAAAAAAAAAAACTGTCACATAGTTCCACTAGGATCCTTTTTCCTTTACTACAAGAATCAATTCCCAGTATGTAGGCTACTCATTTAGCTTGGTTACCTAAATGACAATATAAACAATCACAGAAAACCCATGAAGAACTTGTAAAATGAACTAGATTTTGTTGTTGTTGTGTGTCACTAATAATAGGGGATTTAAAAAAAAACATAGTATAATTTCCAAAGAGCTGACTCATACTGTGTGTGTGTGTGTGTGTGTGTGTGTGTGTGTGTGTGTGTGTGGTACTGGGGTTCCTGGAAACCCTTCTACCTCCGGGCTACACTCCCAGACCATATATATTTTTTGGGGGGGGGGGAACGGGGTCTCCTAAGCCAGCGCAACTGGCTTCAAACCTGCGCGATCCTCCTGTCTCCGCCTCCCAAGTGCTGGGATTACAAGCCTGCGCCACCACGCCCGGCACATTTACTATAATGAGCATGTTGTGACATGTGAAAACCCCCTCATGCTTCACCCTTAAATCCTCTACTTTATTTCCTAACAGCAATCTGACTGAAATATGGCTTTGAAGCAGTTAAGCCCGTGATTGTGCTAAGGATTCAATCTTGTCCCCCCACACACATCATCTCTTCCAAGGACCACTCTGAACACCTCAGGAATTGGATTGGGTGTGCCTCTTCTTAAGTCCCAGTGAACTCTCTAGTACACCATAATAAAATTGCTGGTTTAAATGATCTCCCTCCATACCCCAGTTCCTGAGTTCAAAAGAACATGCTTTATCTTATATATTTGTATACTTTTGTAACCAGAATATACCATTGCACTCATTGGATAAAAGAAATTTAATAAATGTTGGTTGAATAAATTAGTGCATTAGCATTATTTTTCATTTATTACACTTTATTTTTCACTACATTTTAATACAGCAAAGCAAATACAGGTAAACATCAGTATTTTTACACAATAGCAGACAGCAAGGGAGGCCAGCCATAACTTGGAGTGCTTTTTAGGTTGTAGTTATATTGGTTTGTTTGTTTGTTTAACATCTGAAGCTAGATCACATTACTGGTGAATTTTTTCAAGCTTTCAAGGAAAAGCCTACATCTATAGCTATATGCTATATATTCTCTTTCAGATAATGCAACAAGATGGAAAGACTCCCAAAACATTTTCTAACACTATCAAAACTCATACCAAAATACAACAGAGACAGCAAGTAGTCAATCACATTTACCATACTGGACAGTATATTGAAACAATTGAAACATTTCAAGGTACCAAACAGGAACTAAATATGAAAAGACATAAGTGGAACTGGTAACACAAATACAAACACAATATGTACCCCCCACCCCCACCCGAATACGTGAGACTGAGGGCTCTAGGGCCCGGCCTTGCAAGGCTTCTTTGACTGCCACACATTGCTCTTTCAGAAGTTGTGAACAAGGAATTGCCTGTGGCCGGCCTCAGCTCTATTGGCTTCATCTTCCATGGCCTCCCTGTACTGCTCTGGCCAGTCCTGTGGATCCTTTCTGTGGATTCTGGCCACGTATCGCAGAGCCTTCATCTTGGAGGTTTCCAAGCGGGCTCTAGGGCCCCACACAAACTCATACTGCACTGGATCACTGTCGGGGACCCGTAGACTGTCTATGTAGCGCTGACTCAAATACCGACAGGTGATTGCATGCTTTCTTCCATTTTGAACACCTAACCCCCGCAGGAAGGCCCAGACGGCGGACTCCCTGGCGTGGTTGCCCATGATAAAGATGAAGCTCAGAACTTGCATCAAGAAGTTGTTGCCAGGCCTATTTGGACTATCTACAATTTCTTCGGTATCTTCCATTTCTCTTCGGTTGAACAGGGTGTATGAGTGGTTCCTGGGATCAAGGACCACTAGTTCTGTCCCATACACATGGTTGAGGGTGCGAGCAGCACGATTCAGGAGGTCAGGGAACACTTTGCTGCACTCTCGGCCAATGTAGTACAGAATTCCTTTCTTTGGTATTGGCAGCTTTGTTGAATCCATCAGCAGAAAGAGCTGTACCAGCTTCCTTGACTTGCTTTCCAATCTTGACTCAGGCCATGTGTGCGGAGGATACTTTGCTGGATAGGCCGAGTAATCTGAATCAGGAGCTGCCACCACTACAGCTTCCTCAAAAAAGGGCCTTCTAAAGGGAGGGAGAGCCTGCCAACCTTCGGCATAAGCTCGAGCAGCCTCTTCTTCCAGAGCCTCGTTGTATGGCTCCGGCCAGTATGAAGGATCTTTGTTATAGATCTTGGCCATGAACTTCAGGATTTTCATCTTGGAGGTTTCCACGTGGGATCGTGGGCCCCAGAAAAATTCGTACTCCACGGGTGTACAGTCAGTTAATGGCCTGTAGTCCAAGTAACGCTGCCACACGAACTCTACAGACAGAAGTCTCTTTGGGTTCCCAAAAATGGAAAGCCTCCTCTCTCGCTGCACACCCAGCCTCCAGAGCATCTCCCAGATCTCAGCCTCCTTGGCTTGGTTGCCATTTAGGAGGATCTGTCCCAGGATCATCATTAGAAGGCCCATCTTTGGCCCATTTGGGCTCTCTTCTAGTCCTTCAAAGGGCACAGGTCCCAGTTTGTTGAGCAGGATGTACGTGCGCTGCTCAGGATCAAGCTCTCTCAATTCAAACCTAAAAATGCACTCCAGGTGGGCTGCTGCTCGTCTGAGGATCTCCGGGAATTGGTTGCGATATTCTTTAACAATGTATTGGCGCATTTCAGATTCGCGGATCGGATATTTGCTCTGATCCTTCACCAGCAGAAACTGTACCAGCTCGGCTACATTCTGTTCCATGGGGTCCTGGGGCTTCAGGGTAAGGGCGACCTGGGAAGTGCCAAGGCCCAGAATGGTAATTGAATTGGAGTTCTCACGGTCTCTCAGGACCTGGAATTGCATGGAGCCTTTAGCAGACTTGGGGCCTTCGGCACCCTTGGGGCCCTCCGCACCCCTGGGGCCCTCCGCACCCTTGGGGCCTTCTGCACCCTTGGGGCATTCTGCACCGTTGGGACCCTCAGAGTCCGCAGTTGCCTCCAAGATGCTAGGGCTTGGCAAAGCCATTGGACACTTGGAGGAGTCCAGGCCCACAGAAGCGCTCGAACCCAACAGTGCAGCAGGGTTCTCAGAGGCAGTGAGCAGCCCCGAGATGCTCGGGTCTTCAGCAGCGATGGGCATCTCAGAGGTGCTTGGATCCTCCCCCGGGGTGCGGGGCACGGACGTGTCAGAGCCCTCGCCAGAGACTGTCGGCACTGAGGGCCCGGGCTCCTCAGAGACAGCGGGTGATGCAGGAATGCTCGGCCCCTCACCCGGGCTGGGCAGCTCGGAAATGCTCCCGCCCTCGCCAGCAGTGGGCGGCGCCAAGGCGCCAGGTCCATCATCAGAGACAGTGGGCGGCGCCCAGGCGCCTAGTCCATCAGAGATGGTGGGCGACACGGAGATGCTCGGGGCCTCACCAGATGGGGGCAGCACAGAAGTCGGGCCCTCACTGAGAGTGGGCGGCGCGGAGGCACTGGGTCCTTCAGAGACAGTGGGCGGCACGGAGGCGCTCAGGCCTTCCCTGGAGGGGGGCGGCACGTTGATGCCCTGGCCCTCCGAGACGGTGGGCGGCACGAGATTGCTCAGTCCCTCAGCGGGGATGGGCGGCACAGAGATACCCAGTCCCTCAGAGGCAGCGGGCATCACGGAGGTGCTCAGGCCCTCCTCTGGGAGGGGTGGCTCGGAGGTGTTCAGCCCCTCAGTGACAGTAAGATGCTCGGGGGCGCTTGAGCCCTCACAGGCAGTGGGCGGCACAGGGGAGCTCGGGCCCTCATCGGCGGCGATTGACATGGCGCTGTCCAGCCCCTCTGAGACTGTAGGAGGCCCAGAGGTGCTCGGGCCCTGATCGGGGGTGGGCAGCTCCGAGGCGTCTGGCCCCTCGGAGACGGTGGGCTGCTCGGAGGCGCTTGAACCCTCAGAGGCAGTGGGCGGCACAGAGGTGCTTGGGCCCTCGCCAGGGGTGGGCGGCACGGAGGTGCCTGGGCCCTCAGGGGCGCAGAGGCCCTGGAGATCGCTGGGACCCTGGGGATCGTCTGGGTCTGCCATAGCAGCGGGGAGACCCGGGGCGTCAGGGGCCTGCATTTCACCCCCGCTGCTGTTCTGCGCAGTGGCCTTTGCACTGCGGCGGCGGCGGCGGCGCGAATTCTGGCTTACCAGCGACATGGTCCTGCCGACCGGCGTATGGGCGCAGACACCGACAGGCCCGCAATCTAGCAGAAAGAGGACCGCACAGCGGTAATGCTGCTGCCGCTGCTGCTGCCGCTACTGCTGCCGCTGCCGCTGCCGCTGCCTCTGCTGTCGCCGCCGCTGCTGCCGCTGTCTCTGCCGCTGCTGCGGCCGCCCCTGCCGCTGCCGCTGCCGCCGCTGCTGCTGCTGCTGGGGCCCGAACCAGAGTTCCTGGAGCTGAGATTAGAGATGGTGAAAAAGAAGGAATGTACTAGCCAACAGCAAACGCTAGTCTCAATATACTCAGCTTCTCACACCCCGCCTTCTGCCGCAGTCCGCGCAGGCGCAGTCGGGCTCTGCGACAAGGCGACCCCGCCCAGCCCAGCTCCTCCCCTGGGTCTGAGAAAGTGGATGTGGTGATTCTGCACCAAAGCAGCGCAGTGACAGGGGGAGGGAGAGGGGGGATGGTTATGGTGAGACAAGGAGCTTGGAGAAGATGGCGTAGGAAAGAAAAACAGAGGTAAAAAGAGCCATTTCTCAGAACTAGGGTATCAGAGGGCTTCTACATTACAGTGTCAGGCATTCATAGATGATCAAAATTGGTACCTAATAGCCTTTGGATTTCCCTTTCCCTAGAATTATTTTAGGAAAAATGTACATGTTCTAGGGAATGGTGCAGCCTCCATCCCTGCCCCTGTTTCCTCTATCACCTTCTCCATTTAGATCTCGAATAACTCTTTACTTCTGTGAGCTATGAAGAGCTCTTATCTCGAGGGTATGAAGGCCTGGTATTTAGTACTAGTTAGGAAGCCTGGAATAAGCTTCAAAATGTCACTCTTCCCAATCCAACCCTTACCAGTACAGGGGATCACAACCTGCCTTGGGAAAGCCACTAAAATTCAAAAGATTTGGTTAATTACCTCGTTCCTCAATAACCGGCCCATCTACTAGAGGTGTGGCGAGTGTCTGTTGAGATCCTCAGTGTCAACTATTGTTACCTACTGTTTTACTCTGGTTTTGCTTTAGCAGTTTGGAGCAAAACCAATCTCGACACCTTAGTTCATTCAACAAACAACTGATCATCTGTGCAGAAGTTGTAGAGTTAATTTCTTTGTTCTCAAGAAGCCAGCAGTGTGAAAGTGAGAGTCAGACAAAAATAAAATCAACCAAAAATTTCTAAAACTGTGCACACAGTACAGTGGAGGGCAGGGTCAGTTCTACCTACAGTTCCAGAAAAGTTTTCATAAAAGTGTTGCTGCTTAAAAGATGAGGGGGTAGGTATTTACCAAAAGGACAAAGATGGGAAAAAGCATTCCAGATGGAAGCAGCAAGCACAGTAGCAGTGAGTTACAAAGAAAACAGTGGAGTGCAGAGACAGGTTGTTTTAGAGGTGGGAGAAAGAGTTTATCATAGTCAACTCACTATTGATATATTTGTACCTTGCTGGAAACATTTTCCAATAATGGTCATTCTTAAAGTCTCCACAACAATCTGGAAGTAGACTTTCTTTACACTTACTTGAAGAGAGAAAATAAGTGGTTACAGCCACAAAGTATCAGGACATCTGTCTCCAGCTGGAGAAGCAGTCCCATTAAGTTCCAATTCTGGGGAGTCAAATACAGATATTATGCCCAGGAACCCAATGGTAATGGGAGATCCAAAAGACCTAGGCTATTTCTAAGCCTTAGAAGCAAACATTCCAGTGATTTTCAAAGACCCTGAAGTTATTCAAATCTTATAAACTAGAAATCATAAATTAGAGGTACAAAGATTTAACTAAAATAGTTGTCCTTATGTAATTTGTTCTAATGAGACAGAACTGAAAACTCTATCAATATTTCCTAACGGGAGACTAAACAAATTATGGTACTAAAAATGGAATAGCAATGTCATCATGATGATGTTGAAGAGTTCCATTTCTGGTACGGTGAAGTTGATAGTAACAAAGGTGCCAAAAAAAAAAAAACAACTAGAAATTTTGGGGAAAGAAACCAAAGGCATCAAAAGCTACCAAGAGGAATGCAAAAGTGGCATACTGGTAGAGCACTTGCTTAGTATGAGCAAGGCCTGAGGTTCAATTTCCAGCAGTGAAGAAGAGAAAAATGAAACTACCAAGACAGCACCAGAAATTTATCAAGATAATGGTCTTGAAAAGTCATGATGGGGTAGTCATGATGGAGGAGGGAATACAAAGACATAAGCCTTACATTGTATGCAATTTTGTCACTCAATGAATTTAATGACTTGCAAGCTGACAGTCTGAAGGTCTAAACTATTGAAATCGCCCATCAAAAATGAAGGTGTGGTAAAGACACTTAGCTGGGCACAGTGGTACATGCCAGCTACTTGGGAGGCTGAGGTGGGGGGAATCACTTGGTTACAGGAGTTTGAGACCAGCCTGGGAAACATAGTGAGACCACACCTTAAATCAAAAGAAAAAGAGTGAAGAAAGTTTCAGAGAACAATTTACTTAAATTGATCACTGACAAGCCCACACTAAAGGAAATACTGAAAAGACATGTTCTCATATGAAATTGAACAGATGCAAGAAGGAGTGAACAGTGATGGAAAGGATAAATTTGTGGTACATATAGATAACCTGAAATGACAGGAATTTCCTGTATAATTTGTTATATGTAGAATTAAATATGTGAAAGTATAGTGAGTTCCAGAGACTTGGTGGCTGATCAAGGAAAACAGACCACAGGACAGCAGTAGCACAGGAATTTTATTTGATCAGCCTTTTGACAGGTATGCAGGGAGAGAGGGGAAAAGGTCATCAAAGCTTGAGACTTTCCAAAGGCTGGTTGCCACCACTCAAAAGGTCAGAAG
>NC_137792.1:113046642-113136642 GCF_963383645.1 Muscardinus avellanarius | reverse complement strand
TGAACCTGTTCCTGTGTCAGCCTCCCAAGTACTGGGATTAGAAGTATATGCCACCACACCCAGCTCCCATTGGACATTAAAAATAAGTTTTATAATTCAGAAAGGAACTGGGCGTGGTGACGCATGCTTGTAATCCCTGTGCTTGGGAGGCTGAGACAGGAGGATCGCATAGGTTCGAAGCCAGCCTCAGCTACTTAGTGAGGCTTTCAGCAACTTAGTGAGACCGTTTCCAATTTAAAAAAATCAGAGGAATGAATTATTTATTGAAGTCCACATTTAAAATATTTTATTGTCTAAACAATAAGTTGGAGCCAGATGTGGTGGCATGTGTGTGTAACCCGAGTACTTGGGAGGCTGAGAAAGGAAGATTACAGGTTCAAGGGCAGCCTCAGCAATGTGCCAAGATTCTCAGCAACCTAGCTAGACCATTCCAAAATGAAACAAATAAAAAGGATTGGGGTTGTAGCTTGGAAGTAGAATATCCCTGGGTTTGATCCCCATTACCACAAAATAAAGCCGGGCAGGGTGCTACATGTCTGTGATCTCAGTACTTGGGAGGCTGAGAGAGGAGGATGGCAGGTTCAAGGCCAGCATGTGGTCACTTAGTGAGCCCATGAGAGAGAGAATAAAAATTCTGTGAGAATTTCCAGTGATAGCAACCAAGTTGTAAAAATAATATGGAAAATGCTGATCTTCAGACCAGTAATCAGCCCTTACATCTTTTGGTCTCCATGGCAACAGTGGCAGAACTCGGAGCCAGTTGTATTGATGATGTCATTTATGTGAAAATAATGGACTCTGGAAGAGTCATCACTGCAGATTCATCTCAGCATGAAGAGAGGGCGTGTTTTAGGTAACCGCGTTTCTTTTCTTTATTCTTTATCCTCACCATTGTACGGCTTAGTGCAATTTCAACTGGTGATGATAGGAATATATAATGTCATATTCAGACAAGCTTGCCTATTTTCTACCTTGTATTCAGCATATGGGTTAATTAAATTGGTTAAGGGCCCAGGAGACCATGACCAATGTATTTGTCTCTGGATGTTATTGTTGGATGTCCATAATTAAGGGAATAATAATCTTGCTTGAGTGAGGTTTGGGAGGGAGTTTGTCCGAGAGAGGTATTATACTGTGTATACTAAAATCAGGTTGAAAAAAGCAAGCCAAGCATGCAATTAAATCTACTGTCTTATCTGTTGCTGTGGCTGAAGGTTGGGGAAATGAAATGTTTCTCCTTGTTCTGATTGGTATGCACTGGTGTTTGAGTTTCCCGATGATTGCCAATCATAAATAGCCCTGGAGTGTTTCCATGGGTCTGATATAAGCTTCACAGGAGCTCTTGACAGACTAATAAAAATTGTTAGCCATGCACCAAGTTAGATCCTAAATTGAGCAGCACTCACATTTAGAATTCCCATAGGTGGGCCAAGTTATTTCAAAATTAAACATCAATTTGTATGATTTATTTGGCCCATGTCTGCTTCTGTTTATCATGGTGTTAATGTATTTCAGTAGGGAACCACCTCCTCCGTCATCTCCATTCACAGGGAAACTTTTCTAGGGAATCCATTTGTATATTTTTAATAGCCTCAAAGATTATCCCTTGGGAGGTGGCAGTGTGATCGCAGTAATAAATTTCTTCCCAGCTGAGCTTGAATACCAGGTTTCTCATTATTGTTTCTATCTCTTGTAAGGTGGGATGTATAACTGAAAGACTGAAAAGAGAAATGGACCATGATTAAACTGTATATAAAAATGGAACTCTAATCCAGATGTCTTGCCTCATGCCCATAATCCTAGTACTCAGAAGGCTAAGGTAGACAGGTTATAGTTTGGAGGCCAGCCTCAACAACTTGCTGAGACCCTCAGCAACTTAGCAAGACCCTGTTTCAAGAAAGGGGGCAGGGGAAGTAGAAGTAGAATGTCCCTGGGTTTAATTCCTACAACTGTACACACACACACACACACACACACACACACACACACCTCTAACCCACAACTTTCATCAACTTGCTCAGGAAACCCAGAAAGCTAACCTACTCTAAGTCAGATTTATACTTGTCAGATAAGTATCTTTAGTAACAATCTGGGAAGCTAAAGAATAATGTCTGTAACAATCAGCTCCAACTGGCCAGGATTCAATTAATAACTGAAAACTTCTCTAATTTGTGTCTTTGCTTCCAACATAGATCCAACCAGAGAAAGTCAAATAATGCAACTCTAACTAATCATGTCAGATGCTAGTTAGCTGACCCACAGCTTCCCCATGCTAATGATTTCCAATCAACACATACCTCAAGCCTTATTTTTTTCCATGATAAAGCTTTCTCACTTTTTGGTCCACTTCCAAGTCTCTGCTCAGACACAAACAATGGTGGTTGATTCCCTTGCTCTAACAAGCACTGAGTAAATAGCCTTTGCCTTTCACAGCCCAGCAATTTTTGTTATTTCCACATTATGTTCTTTGGGAGCACCCAGAAAAGTAACACTGATCAAAAAATTCCCAAGCCTTAATAATGATGGTTGGGGTTAGGCCCAGCAAATTTTCTACTAGTGGTAAGCAAATAATCATTAATTTGGGTACAGAACCTCCCATGCAGAGAGCAGTGAAAGTTCTCCATGGGATCAAATATGTCGTAGTAGGAATGGTGTTTTTGTAACACCCAAGAGCTGTGATTACTGTGGCAGCCAGCCTAGCAATTGCTGTAGAGCCAGCTTCCACTGAGTGTTATGTAAGACTTGCAATTGGTATTTCGAGAAAGCTAGGCCAAGGAAGAACTCTCCGGCTGATTGTAGTCTCTGATTTTTCAGACATGGCTTGACCCAGATAATATTATATGCTATGCCTTGTTTACTTGTTCCTAGTAATTGGGAGCCAGAGAGGACATCCACGGTAAGATGCCCTGGCCACTTAGGTAAGTACAATATTTTTATGTCTCAGTAAGTGAGACTTATATTAGAGGGGAAGAGAATATTATAATTAATAAGAAACGAGGCCAATCGTTATAGGGACTTACATTATTTGCATTTAGTATCTCACAAATATTAAATTGTATTTGTATTTTTATATTTATTTTTTGTGGTAGTGAGGATTTAACTCAGGGGCATTCTACCTCCGAGCTACACTCCCAGCCCTAGTTTTTATTCTTTATTTTGAAACAGGGCCTCAATAAGTAGCTAAAGCTGGCCGAGAACCTGCGATCCTCCTGTCTCAGCCTCCCAAGTAATGGGATTAGAAGTATGCACCACCGTGGCCAGCTATACTTTTATTTTTTTTTTTAAATCCTTCAGTATTTGTGTTGACTTTGGATTATAGCACTTTTTTTTTTTTTTTTTTTTTTTTTTTGCGGTACTGGGGATGGAACCCAGGGGCATTCTACCTCCTAGAACTATACCCCCAGCCTTAGTTTTTATTCTTTATTTTGAAACAGGGTCTCACTGAGTTCCAAATGGCCTCACTAAGTAGTAGCTGAGGCCGTCCTCGAACCTTGATCCTCCCATCTCAACCTCCCAAATGCTGGGATTACAAGCATGGGCCACCACGCCCATCCACTTTTATTTTTTGTACAGGGGATTGAACCTAGAGGTATTCTATCTCTGAGCCAAACCTCCAGCCTTATTTTATTTTTTATTTTGAAATAGAGTTTCACTAAGCTGCTGAGGGTATCCCTAAGTGGCTTGAATTTGCAATCCTCCTATGTCTCAGCCTTATTAGTACTAGGATTACCAGCATGTATTCTACCTCTGAACTGCACTCCTAGTCCTATTTATTAAACAGGGCCTCACTAGTTTGCTGGGGCTGCCCTCAAATCTGTAAGCCTCCTATATCACCCTCCCAGGAACTGTAATTATGTGTATATACCACCACACCCAGCTGGATTACAGTATTTTTAACTTAAGTACCAAAATCATGAACATCTGGATTTAAAATAGCATCCCATTGTTCTATTTACTTGGTGAAAGTAATTAATAATCATGAGTTTTGTCTAATTTGAAGTAAACTTTGGATCATAGTCCAAATACTTTCCAAATACTCATGAGTCACAAGTGGTTTTTTCTTTGTTTGTTTGTTTGTTTTTTCAGGTCTGGGGATGGAACCCAGAGGCATTTGACCTCTGAGCTACATGCCCTGCCCAATCTTTTATTCTTTATTTTGAAACAGGGTCTCACTGAGTTGCAAAGGGCCTAAGTAGCTGAGGCTGTCCGCGAACCGCGATCCTCACGGTCTCAGCCTCCCAAATGCTGGGACTACAAGTGTGTGCCACCACGCCCGGCTCACAAGTGCTATCTTAAGAGTCTGAATTAGCCAGATTTGTGATGCTATTAGTAGTAGAGACAGAAGAAGTGATGGTGTCAGTGCTGTTTTTTTTTTTTTTCCCCTGTGGTACTGCAGTGGAACCCAGGGGCTTTCTACCTCCGGGGTATACTCCCAGACCTATTTTATACTTTATTTGGAAACAGGGTCTCACTAAGTTGCTGAGAGCCTCACTAAGTAGCTGAGGCTGGCTTCGAACCTGCGCGATCCTCCTGTCTCAGCCTCCCAAGTGCTGGGATTGCAAGAGCAGAAATTGCAAACATACGCCACCACGCCTGGCTTAATGTCTTTATGTCAGTAGGTTTGACCAATCCAAACAACAGTGTGGTTCTCATGGTTCCCGAACAGGCTCATGTTGTATGTCTCCCTGGGTTGAGCCTGTAGCATGATGTGTGTGTGTGTGTGTGTGTGTGTGTGTGTGTGTGTGCGCGCGCGCGCACGCCAAGGAGCACACAATACTGGGAATTGAACTCAGGGGCATTCTATCTCTGAGCTACACCCTTGGCCCTATTTTTTTTTTTCATGTGGTACTGGAGTTGGAACCCAGGAGCGTTTTACCTCTGAGCTACACACTCAGCCCTTTCTTTCTTTCTTTCTTTCTTTCTTTCTTTCTTTCTTTCTTTCTTTTTTATTTATTCGTTTATTCATTTATTTATTTATTTATTTATTTATTTTTGCAGTACTGGGGATGGGACCCAGGGACATTCTACCTCTGAGCTACACTCTCAGCCCTATTTTTTATTCTTTATTTATTTATTTTGTGGTACTGGGGGTGGAACCCAGAGGCTTTCTACCTCTGGGCTATACTCCCAGACCTATTTTATATTTTATTTGGAAACAGAGTTTCACTGAGTTGTTGAGAGCCTCACTCAGTAGCTGAGGCTGGCTTCGAACCCATGCGATCCTCCTGTCTCAGCCTCTCAAATGCTGGGATTACAAGCGTGCGCCAGCACACCCGGTTTAGCCCTATTTTTTTAGAACAGGGTCTCACTAAGTTGTAGAGGGCCTCGCTAAGTTGCTGAGGCAGGCCTCAAACCTGTGATCCTCCTCTCTCAGCCTCCCAGCCTGTTGTTTCTAAACATACCTTATCTACAGGAGGGAGTGTAGATTACCAAAACCTGGGTAATCCACCAGTAGATGTGTAGTTAACATTGGTGAGGCCCAGTAAGGGAGGGTCACAGCAACAAACAGGGGTTAAAGTCAGATGTTGTTTCCTGGTTATTACCAAAATGATGTTATTTGGTTTTTGATTCCTTATACCTCTCGAGTTGGGAACAGCTCCAGATCTGTGATATAGTACCTTTATTAAGAAAGTGCATGGATGGCAGATAAGGGCATCTCTCTCTCTCTCTCTCTCTCTCTCTCTCTCTCTCTCTCTCTCTCTCTCTCCAAATAGTGGTAGTTTCCTCAGTTTATTCTGGGTGATGGGTTGGCACAGGCTGAGTATCGTTCCAAAGTCAGTTGTTCACAGTGAGGAAAAGTTGCTAGGCTCTGGTTTTTCTTTTCTTTCTTTTTTTTTCTTTTTTTTCTTTTTTCTTTTTTTTTTTTTTTTTTGTGTGTGTGTGGTGCTGGGGATTGAACCCAGGGGCATTATACCTCCAGGTTACACCCCCAGCCCGTTTCTTTTTCTTTCTTTCTTTCTTTTTTTTTTTTTTTTTTTGAGATAGGGTCTCTCTAAGTTACGGAGAGCCTAAGTAGCTGAGGCTGGCAGTGAACCCAGATCCTCCTGTCTCAGCCTCCAAAGTACTGGGATTACAAGCGTGTGCCACCCCGCCCGGCCCTGGTTTTCTATGAGGGATAAAAGTAATGTACCCGTTGGGTGTGCCTTTTCTGTGGGTGGCAATGTCAGAGCTCTCATGTTCATAAAAATGGATAATGAGCCAGGCATGGTGGCGCAAACTTGTAATCCCAGTACTTGGGAGGCTGAGACAGGAGGATCACAGGTTCGCAGCCAACATCAGTGACTTAGTGAGGCCCTCCACAACTTAGTGAGACCCTGTTTTAAAATAAATAGTTAAAAATAGGGAACTCTAGCCGGGCATGATGGTGCACACTTGTAATTCCCGTGCTTGGGAGGTGGAGACAGGAGGATCGCGCAGGTTCAAAGCCAGCCGTGCTGGCTTAAGAGAACCTGTTTCCAAATTTAAAAAGTATAAAAATAGGTCGGGGAGTGCCGGGCGTGGTGGTGCACGCTTGTAATCCCTGCACTTGGGAGGCAGAGACAGGAGGATCGTGCAAGTTCAAAGCCAGCCGTGCTTGCTTAAGAGACCCTGTTTCCAAAAACAAAAAAATAGGTCTGGGAGTGTAGCCCGGAGGTAGAAGGGTTTCCAGGAACCCAGTGCCACAAAAAAAAAAAAAAAAAATAGGGAACTCTAGATGAAAAAGGAAATCCTATAGAGGAGCAAACAAGACAACCTAAAAGAGGGGGTGGGAGGGGAGAAGAAGGAAATTCTCTAAAACACACAATGTACTTAAACATATCGAAGTCAACCACTAAGCCAAGCAAGGGAAGGAGGGACGGGGAGGGGATGGGGTGGGAATTGGGTAGGGGTTAAATCAGTGATGTGTACACGTTTGCACACACAAGTTTTTTCCCTATATGATGTATGAATATAATGCACCAATAAATTTTTTTTTGAAAATAGGGTTGAGGGTGTAGCTCAGAGTAGAACGCCCCTGGGGTTAGTCCTTGGTACTGCAAAAAAAAAAAAAAAAACTGGTAATGGATTGTGACTGTTGCGTGTATATATACCAGCAAAAGTCACAGCATCACTGTTAGTGATCTCCTCATTTGTTTTGAACTTCAGCATGGTGTAATTATGCCACAGAGGTGTAAATTTCAGGTGATTTGTACCATGAGTAATATTTTTAACCACTTGAGGGACCATTTTCTTCCAAAGCCTATTGTCAGCTGGGCATGGTGGCATATGCCTGTAATCCCAGTACTTGAAATGCTGATCCAGGAAGATGGCAAGGTTTCAGTTCAGCCTTGGCAACTTAGCAACACTCTCAGCATCCTAGTGAGACCCTGTTTCAAAACCAAAAACTTAAAAAAGGGTTGGGGTGAGCTTACAAGTACGACAGCACATGCTTGTAATCCTAGTACGTGGGAGGCTGAGACCGGAGGATCACAGATTTGCAGCCAGCCTCAGCTACTTAGTAAAGCCCTCTACAACTTAATGAGACCCTGTTTCAAAATAAAAGGAATAAAACTGGGCTAGGGGTATAGCTCAGAGGCAAAATGGCCCTAGGTTCCATCCATAGTACCACAAAAATACATACATACATACCCATTGTCTTTCTGTGTTACTTGCTGTCAGCATAATAGGATAAGTGAAAACCTCAAGAAATATTATTTTAGTGCTTATCTTTGCATTTTCTTTATGGTGAAGTGAAAGCCTTAAGTTATCTATATAACTTGTGGCATTTGCAAAGGCTATGAAAGCTGTTTTGTTAACCACTGAGTAACACTAGGAAAAGTTGGTGTTTTGCATGAGTAATCCAGTAAAAGATCTGCAGAGGTATTCACCATTGGTCAGGGCTCCTGTCACAGCAGAGAGACAGCCAATAAAATTACTTTCCTAGCCGGGCATGGCAGTGCACGCTTGTAATCCCCGCGCTTGGGAGGCGGAGACAGGAAGATCACGCAGGTTCGAAGCCAGCCTCGCTGGCTTAAGACACCCTGTTTCCAAATAAAACTATAAAATTGTTCTGGGAGTGTAGCCTGGAGGTAGAAGGGTTCCATCTCCAGTAACAACACAAAAAAATTATTTTCCTAGTTTTGATGGGCCCTTCTCCTCAGTAAATTTCTTCTAGAAGGTAAGGCATTGTCTGGAGTTCTGACAGGCAGTTGAGTTCCTAATAGTTTTGTGCTAATCTCTTTGCTAGGTTCACTCCTTTATTAATAATCCACCTTTGTAACCCCATGATGCCATATGCCCTGATCTCTCAGGTGCCCACTGACAGAAGAGTTAATACATTCTGAATATATTTTCTCCTTCAAAAGACAAACTTGTTGGGCGTAGTGGCACACGCTTGCAATCCCAGCATTCGGGAGGCTGAGACAAGAGGATCATGGTTCGCGAACAGCCTTAGCTACTACTTAGTGAGGCCCTTTACAACTCAGTGAGACCTTGCTTCAAAATAAAGAATAAAAAATAGGGCTATGACTGTAGTTCGGAGGTACAATGGCCCTGGGTTTCATCCCCATACTGCAAAAAAGAAAAAAAAGACATACTTACTTTGGTGCGGTTTGTTTATCAGCTTTGGCATTTGTGTGCTGCATACTGTGTGTCTTACTTGATGTGAATCAAGGTATGGTCCACTACAAAGCGCAGAATGCAAACCAATGAATTTCCCACATTTCTTTACCCAAAATGCCCACTGGCTGGATCTTTTCATAAAGTAATATCATTGTTTTTTTTTTTCTTAACAGTGCCCATAATCCTCCCTCTAGTCTCCATTGAGCAAGTGGTAGAGGTGTTTCTGGGGCTTTTGAGGAGTTAATCTCAGTGACAGGGCATGTGACTATTTCATCATGAAATTATGACATTATAGTAGGGCTGAGTTTAGCTCCACCCTGTAGGTGCTATTTTATCTTATTTTGTTTTATTGTAGTACCGGGCATTAAACCTAGAGACATTCTACCTCTGAGCTATACCCCCAGCCCTTTTTAAATTTTTTTTGTTTTGAAACAGAGTCTCACTAGGCTTCTGAGGGTCTCACTAATTTGCTGAGGATGGTCTTTCACCTGTGATCCTCCTGTCTCATCATGAGCAAGAAGATGAAATAAGATTTCTCTGGCTCCACTCCCCCTCACAGAAATTCAAGTGAAAACTATTCACAGATAATCAGAACTCTCTGAATATTCCAGAGCTAGAAAATGAGACTGAGTCACCCTCTCGGATTGAAGAACAGAGAAAAGTCACATTGAAAGGGTAAGAGGAACTGTCTGACTGTTATCATGCTGTCCCTCCTCCAAACTGACATGGTACCATGCACAAAAGATTCCCCTTTACCCATGGTTACTACAGTGGGAAAGCAGAGTTGGAAGTGGACATTCAGCTGCTCCACCTTTCTGAGACCCTTTTGTAGGCAACCCAATACTGTTTCACACCACGGAAAACATTGGCGGTATTGGAATCCACCACTTGGGGTTAGTTAGAAACAAAGAACTGGAGCGGGGCACACAGTGATCTGTACACAGATCTTGGTAGTGGCTCCGCATTCTGGCCAACAGGTACATCACACCAGAGAGACACCACACCACGATAGCAGCACTCCGCAGTGAACATGGTCTACAGGTCTACCAGGCTTGCGACCTCAGTCAGTTTCACCACCGAGTCCTGGTCCTCTCGTTAAGCCTTTCCCACCTACCCCAGCCCTATTTTTTATTCTTTATTTTGAAACAGAGTCTCACTGAGTTGCAAAGGGCCTCACTAAGTAGCTGAGGCTGTCTATGAACTGCCATCCTCTTGTCTCAGCCTCCCAAATGCTGGGATCGCAAGCATGCGCCACCACGCCCAGCATACAATAGTCCTTCCCAGGCTGGGAAGCAAATGCAGGCCAGTAATTATCCATGGGAGAAGCATCTGGCCCTGCACAACCCAACAGCCAAGTGGCAACCCAGCCAACTTCAACTGCTCTCCTTAAGCTTTTCCCAGGCCAGGAAACAAGTGTAGGTCACAGATTATTCATGGAGCGAGCATCTGGCCCTGCTAAAACCCAGCAGAAAAGTGGGAATACCACCAAGCCCCGGTGTTCTGCTCAAGGGTGCATTATACTGAGAAGCAAGCCCAATCCACACATGTTTGCCTGGCCTAAGTGGCCAGGCAGTGTTCTGAGAAATCTTTCCCTGCCTCAGAGCCCAGCACCTGGCACTGCCCAACTACAGATTCTGAAAATCAACATCACCCAACCAGAGAAGACATCCTGCAACCCTTCCTAATCGGAGGTAGTTAGGGAGCCCAGATGGCAGTTCAACTTAGCTGGAGAGTCCAGCCAGTGGGTTCACAGGACTGTGGAGCAATGCTCTAAGTTCCTTTGGACCTCCAAGCCAAGGCAGCACCCCAGCCCAGTTGGGGAACGCAACACCAAGATCTGCCTGTCTGAGCACTATGAGCCGACTCATCCAGAATCCCAGCCTGGATATAGTGTAAGCCTGTCACTGCCAAAGAATACCTGCAAAGGCCAAGACATGACTATTTCCTCAGTGTACAGCCACTGACACATAAAGACTATGAGAAATCAGAGAAATATCATACACCCGAAGTAACTAATGAACCTCCAATAATAAGCCCCTGAAGCAGTTAAGATCTATGAAATAACAGATAAAGAATTCACAATAAACGAGTGGCATCCCAGTACTTGAGAGGCTGAGACACGAAGATTGCAGGTTGGGGACCAGCCTCAACAACTTAACAAGACCCTGTTTCAAAATTTAAAAAATAAGCCAGATGTGGTGGCATACGCTTGTAATCCCAGTATTCGGGAAGCAGAGACCACAGGATCGCGATTCGGGGACAGCCTCAACTACTTAGTGGGGCCTTTCGCAACTCAGTAAAACCCTGTTTCAAAAAAAATAAAGCCGGGCGTGGTGGCGCATGCTTGTATTTCCTGTGCTTGGGAGGCTGAGACAGGAGGATCATGCAGGTTCGAAGCCAGCCTCAGCAACTTAGTGAGACCCTGTTTCCAAATAAAGTACAAAATGGGTCTGGGAGTATAGCCCGGAGGTAGAAAGCCTCTGGGTTCCACCTCCAGTACCACCAAAAAATAAAAAAGAATTTTTTTTAAAAAATAGGGCTGGAGTTGTAGCTCGGAGGTGCATCGCCCCTGGGTTTCATCCCTGGTACCGCAATAAGTAAATAAATAAATAAATAAACAAATAAATAAATAATAAAACAGGGCTGAGGGTAAAGCTCAGAGGTAGAATGCCCCTGGATTCAATCCTCAATACCACCACCACCAATAAAAGAAAGAATTCACAATAATCCTTCTATTTATTTATTTATTTTTTTGCAATACTGGGGATGGATCCCAAGGAGATTCTACCTCTGAGCTCTACCCCAGCCCTATTTTGTATTTTTTATTTTGAAACAGAGGCTCATTGAGTTGCAAAGAGCCTCACTAAGTAGCTGAGGCTGTCTGTGAACTGCCATCTTGTCTCAGCCTCCCAAATGCTGGGATTACAAGTATGTGCCACCACACCCAGCATACAATAGTCCTTCTAATGAAGAGCAAAGAATTACAATAAGATATAGGTAGAAAATAAAACTAAAATTTGTAGCCAGGCATGGTAGCGCATGCTTGTAATCCCCGCGCTTGGGAGGCTGAGACGGGAGGATCGCACAGGTTTGAGGCCAGCCTCGGCTACTTAGTGAGGCTCTCAGCAACTTAGTGAGACCCTGTTTCCAAATAAAGTAAAAAATAGGTCTGGGAGTATAGCCCGGAAGTAGAAGGCCCCTGGTTCCACCCCCAGTACCACACATACACACACACACACACAAAAAAAAAAAAAAAACAGTAATAGCTGGACATGGTGGTGCATGCCCATAATCCTAGTACTTGGGAGGCTGAGACATGAGAATAGCAGGTTCGAGGCCAGCCTCAGCAAATTAGTGAGAACATCAGCAACTTAGAGACCCTGTTTCAAAATAAAAAAATAAAACAGGGCTGAGAATGTAACTTGGAGGTAGAATGCCCCTGAGTTCAAACCACACCAAGAAAAGAAGACAATCCCATTTATAATAGCAATAACAACAAAAATATTAGGTGTAAATTAATTAGTTAATTATTTTGTGGTATTGGGGATTGAACCCAGGGGCATTCTACCTCTGAGCTATATCCCCAGTCCTATTTATTCTTTTTTTTTTTTTTTTTTTTTGGTACTGGGGTGGAACCCAGGGGCTTTGTCTACCTCCGGGCTATCCTCCCAGACCTATTTTATACTTTATTTGGAAACAGGGTCTCACTAAGTTGCTGAGAGCCTCACTCAGTAGCTGAGGCTGGCTTTGAATCTGCGCGATCCTCCTGTCTCAGCCTCCCAAGTGCTGGGATTACAAGCGTGCGCCACCACGCCCGGCTCTATTTTATTTTTTATTTTGAAACAGAATCTCAGTAAGTTGCAGAGGGCCTAAGTAGCTAAGGCTGGCCTCAAACCTGCAATCCTCTCATCTCAGCCTCCCAAGTACTAGGATTACAAGCCTGTGCCACCACACACAGCCCTTAGTTGTAAATTTAAACAAGGAGGTAAAATATCTGTATATTAAAAACTATAAAACACTAAGAAAAAAATTGAAGAAGATATGAATAAATGGAAAGATATCCATATTCATTGACTAGAAGAATTAATTTTGTTTAACTGTATATATATTCTAGCTGAGCGTGGTGGCTCATGCTTGTAATCCCAACATTCGGGAGGCTGAGACAGGAGGTTCTCAGTTCTCAGCCAGCCTCAGCTACTTAGTGAGGCCCTCTACAACTCAGCGAGACCTTGTTTCAAAGTAAAGAATAAAAAATAGGGCAGGGGGTGTAGCTCAGAGGTGGAATGTCCCTGGGTTCCCTCCCCAGTAACACAAAAAAAGCATATCCTACCCAAAGCAATATACAGATTTGATGCAATCCCTATCAAAATTCCAGTGTCATTTTCACAGAAATAGTCAAGACAATTAAATTCATCTGGCATCCCAAACAGCCAAAGTAATATTTTGCAAAAAGAGCAAAGCTGGAGGCATCACACTCCCTGCTTTCAGGTATAAAGTGATCGTGGTCAAAATATCATGGTATGGCATTAGAACAGCACCGACCGAGGGACGGGACAGAAATGCCGAAAATAAATCTGTGCATTTATGCTATTTTTTTTTTTTTTTTTTTTTTTTTTGCTGGTCTGGGGATGGAACTCAGGGCCGTTCGACCTCTGAGCTACACCCCCAGCCCTATTTTTCATTCTTTATTTGGAAACCGGGTCTCACTGAGTTGCAGAGGGCCTCACTAAGTAGCTGAGGCTGTCCAAGAACCACAATCCTCCAGTCTCAGCCTCCTGAATGCTGGGATTACAAGCCTGGGCCACCACGCCAGGCTATTTATGCTAATTTTTTCACAAGGGTTCAATAATACATAATGGGGAAAGAAAAGTCTCTCAATAAATGGTGTTGGGAAAACTGTGCACCTATATGCAGAGAAACTAAAATGAATCCTATCTCAACCATAGGCAAAGATCCAATCAAACTAAACACGTAAATACAAGACCTTGAGCTAGAAAACGGGGAAATCTCCATGACATTAGTCCGTACAATGAATGTGTGTGTGTTTGTGTGTGTGTGTGTGTACACTGGAGATCGAACCTAGGGGCCTTCTACCTCCAAGCTACATGCCAGGGCTCTACATTTTTTAAATTTTGAAACAGGTTCTCACTAAATTGCTGAGGATGTCTCTAAATTGCTGAGGCTGGCCTTCAACCTGCAAATCTCCTATCTCAGCTTCCCTCAAACTGAAATTACAGGCATGGATGACCATGCCTGGCTGTGTGTGTGTGTGTGTGTGTGTGTGTGTGTGTGTGTGTGTCATTGGGGGTTGAACATTCTACCTATGAACTACACCCCTAGTCCAATTTTTTTAAACAGGGTCATATTAATTTGCAGAGATTCACTAAGTAGCTGAGGCTGGCCGGAACCTGAGACCCTCCTGTCTCAGCCTCCCAAGCACTGGGATTCCAAGTGTGCCCAACCATGCCCAGTGGATTTTTTTCCATATGACCTGAAAAACACAGGCAACAAAAACCGAAAAAGGAAGCCGGGAGTGGTGATGCACATTTGTAATCCCAGCATTCAGGAGGCTGAGACCGGAGGATCGCAGTTGGCTGACAGCCTCAGCTACTTAGCAAGCCCCTTTGCAATTCAGTGAGACTCTTTTTTCAAAAAAACTAAAAAGACTAAAAAAATAGGGCTGAGAGTGTAGCTTGGAGGTCCAATGCCCCTGGGTTCCATCTCCAGTGCTACAAAAACAAAAACAAAACAAAACAAAAAAAAAACCACAGGTAAAAGAGACTGCATCAAAGTAGAAAGCTTCTTCTAGCAAAGAAAATCACAGGATGGAAAAAAACAATTGGAAATCATATATCTGGCAATAGTTAATACTCAAAATATATAAAGAACCCAAACAACTCAATAGAAAGAAAACAAACAACTCAATTTTAAAAATGGACAGTAGAGCCTGATGTGGTGGCACATATTTGTAATTCCAGTGTGTGAGAGGCTGAGACAGGAGGATCATGGTTCGTGGACAGCCTCAGCTACTTAGTGAGGCCCTCTGCAACTCAGTGAGACCCGGTTTCAAAATAAAGAATAAAAAATAGGGCAGGAGGTGTAGCTCGGGGGTCGAATGCCCCTGGGTTCCACCCCCCAGACCCTCAAAAGAAAAAAATACAGACTAAGCCAGGTGTAGTGATACAGGATTGTAATCCCGACATTCGGGAGCCTGAGACTGGAGGATCGTGGTTCGTGAACAGCCTCAGCTACTTAGTGAGACTCTGTTTCAAAATAAAGAATAAAAAATAAGGCAGGGGTGTAGTTAGAGATCAAATGCCCCTGGGTTTTATCCCCAAGCTTGCAGAAGAAGAAGAAGAAGAAGAAGAAGAAGAAGAAGGAGGAGGAGGAGGAGGAGGAGGAGGAGGAGGAGGAGGAGGAGGAGGAGGAGGAGGAGGAGGAGGAGGAGGAAAAAAAAAGAAAAGAATAAAAAGTCGGGCTGGGCTGTAGCTCGGAGGTAGAATGCTCCTGTATTCAATCACACACACATACACACACACAGACACACACACACACACACACACACACACACACACACACACACACACACAAATCGACAGTAGACCTAAACAGGCATTTTTCAAAAGATGACTAGAGGGAGAGAGAAAGAGTACAATACAGCAAAGAGCTATTAAACTGATGCAGAGACAGATTTTAAGTCCCAAACACTGATGTCCTTCTAGGATCATTTGGTCAAGTGATTGTCCTACTGACTGGGTGGACCCCATACCATTACCCACATCCCCTCCTTCACTGCTTATAATGAGCTTCAGGAATTTCCGAGTTGTTGTAATGGAAAAGATGACCACAAGGTGGCAGTAACGGGGCATGAGCTTTATTTGGACAAAGCTGACAGGTGTTTCTGCTGGGTGTGGGAAAATTGGAAGTTAGCTAATGGGGGCAAGTGTCTTATAGCACGAGATCTTCCAGAAGCTCTGGGTGCTGAGAGGAGGAAGGAAGCCAGCCAGAAAGGGAAAAGGACAAGAGATGTCCTGCGGAGAAAGGGGAGTCAGACATGTCTAGGCGATGTTGCTCAGAAGCATGATGACAGTATTGGCACGGAGTCTTTTATCAACAGGATTTATCTTTCTTAGGGCTAGCAAATGTTGGGTGCAGTTTCATAGAGCATATAAAGCGGTCTCTAGTTAGCTAAAAATCTGTTTCTGTGGGCTGTATTTGAAATAATTTGTTATATGACATTTTGAATTTTGTACCAGCCAACTTTTTAGCTAATCTGCCTCAAATATATAAACATATGACCAATATAAAGAAGCCATCATTGGTTCATTTATATAAAAAATTCAATAGCGTTAAGAAATATAAACAGAAAATGTACTAAGCTCTTTGCAGTATCTGGGAAGTGGTAAATGAGTCAATACATAGTAATATTAAACATAAACAAGAAGCAATAGATAATTCAGTTGCAGGCGATTGTGAAAAACATTGCAATAAACATGGAAATGCAGACTTGACAGAAATAAAAAGAAATATATTTCCTTTGAATATATATCCAGAAGTGGGATTTGGGGATTTCTTTCTATTGACTGGTACGTATTACTTCTACGTTTTATTTTTATAGTGTGCTTTTATTGGTGCTTTTATTGGTCACATCATAATGTAAATCATGTTGACAATGATATACATGCACACAGCACTTGGTGCCCCCCTCCTCCCCATTTCTCCTCTTCCCAATACAGAGTACAGAGATTCATGTTGGTATACTCATTTATGTACACACAGTCAATGGTAGTATTTCCATTAATAGTACTTCCATTAATGAACCTCAGTCTTCCCCGGCCCTTCCCTTAGACTTCCTGTCTGGCTCCCCTGAGGTTTCTCCTCCATTATCCGGAGTCCCTATGGTATCCCAATTATTCCCTAGCTTGCACATGTTGGAGAAAACATATGACCTTCACTGTGACTGGCTAAAATCACTTAACATAAGGGTCTTTCCATTTTCCTGTAAATGACATAATTTTGTTCTGTATTGCTCAGTAGAATTCCATTGTGTGTATTTTCTATACTTTTGTGATCCGTTTATTTATTTTTCTGGTGGTACTGGGGGTGGAACCCAGGGGCTTTTCTACCTCCAGGCTACACTCCCACACTTATTTTATATTTTATTTGGAAACAGGGTCTCACTAAGTTGCTGGGAGCCTCACTAAGTAGCTGAGGCTGGCTTCGAACCTGCACGATCCTCCTGTCTCGGTCTCCCAAGCGTGGGGATTACAAGCATGAGCCACCACGCCCGGCATTTATTCTTTATTTTGAAACAGGGTCTCCCTGAGTTGCAGAGGGCCTCACTAAGTAGCTGAGGCTGGCCACGAACCTAATCCTCCTGGCTCAGCCTCCAGAATGCTGACAATACAAGCATGTGCCACCATGCCCACCCCAGATGTGTAGTTTTAAAAGGTGGCAAAGGCGTAAGAAATGTACCAACTAAAATTTAATGGTTTAACTCATATAATTATAAGATTATACATATGCACATGTAAAGACTAATAATGACCTGGATCTGAACACCAATTTCAACAAAAACTTGGGATTTTTTTTCTTTTTTGCAGGTTTGGGGATGGAACCAGGGGCATTCGACCTCCGAGCTATACTCCTGCCCTATTTTTTTATTCTTTATTTTGAAACAGGGTCTCACTAAGTTGTGGAGAACCTCACTAAGTAGCTGAGGCTGTCCGCAAACCACGATCCTCTAGTCTCAGCCTCCCAAATGCTGGGATTACAAGCGTGTGCCACCAAACCCGGCCAAAAACTTGGGATTTAGAAGGAATCAAATTAAGCCGGGCGTGGTGGCGCACGCTTGTCATCCCCGCGCTTGGGAGGCGGAGACAGGAGGATCGCGCAGGTTCAAAGCCAGCCGCGCCCACTGGCTTAGAAGACCCTGTTTCCAAATAAAAATGTAAAAATAGGTCTGGGAGTGTAGTCCGGAGATAGAAGGGCTTCCAGGAACCCCAGTACCACCAAAAAAAAAAAAAAAAAAAAAGAAGGAATCAAGTTCGCCAGGCATGATGGCGCACACTTGTTATCCCAGTATTTGAGAGGCTGAGACAGGAGGATTGCAGGTTTGTAGCCAGCCTCAGCTGCTTAGTGAGGTCCTCTAAAATTTAGTGAGACCCTGTTTCAAAATAAAGAATAAGCTGGGAGTGGTGGCACACACTTGTAATCCCAGCATTTAGAAGGTTGAGACAGGAGGATCGTGGTTCGCAACCAGCCTCAGCTACTACTTAGTGAGGCCCTTTGCAACTCAGTGAGACCCTCTTTTCAAAATAAAAATAAAAAACAGGGCTGGGGGTGTCGCTCAGAGGTAGAATTTCCCTGGGTTCCATCCCCAGTACTGCAAAAAAGAAGGAAGGAAGGAAGGAAGGAAGGAAGGAAGGAAGGAAGGAAGGAAGGAAGGAAGGAAATAAAAAACGGGATTTGGTGTATAGCTCAGAGATACCCCTGGGTTTAATCCCCAGTTCCAAAAAAAAATTTAAGGGATAAAGTTAAATTGTGCTAAAATGTGGAAAAGGAAAAAGATTAAGAAAGCAAAATAAATAGATATCTGAGCATGTTGGCACACACCATTCCAGTACTTGGAAGGCTGAAACAGGAGGGTAGCAGGTTTGAGGCCAGCCTCAAGCAACTTAGCAAGACCCTGTTCAAAATTAAATAAAAACAAAAGGGCTAGGGCTAATCCAGGCATGGTGGCACACGCTTGTAATTCCCGCTCTTGGGAGGTTTAGATAGGAGCATCGCACAGGTTTGAAGCCAGCCTCGGCTACTTAGTGAGGCTCTCAGCAACTTAGTGAGACCCTGTTTCCAAATAAAATATAAAATAGGTCTGGGAGTATAGCCTGGAGTAGAAAAGCTCCTGGGTTCCACCCCCATTATCACAAAAATGGGGGGGGCTAGGGCTATAGCTTGAAGGGTTCATTCTCTAGTACAGCAAAGTATTTTTTTAAAACATTTCATGGGACGCCGGGCATGGTGGCGCACGCTTGTAATCCCAGCATTCGGGAGGCTGAGACCTGGAGGATCGCGGTTCGCGGACAGCCTCAACTACTTAGTGAGGCCCTCTGCAATTTAGTGAAACCCGGTTTCAAAATAAAGAATAAAAAATAGGGCAGGGGGTGTAGCTCGGAGGTCAAATTCCCCTGGGTTTTATCCCCAGACCCGCAAAAAAAAAAAAATTTCATGGGAAAGTAGAGCCATGATCAAACCTATCCATGATCACAACAATTGTGAATCTCCTTGAAAGACCAGTTGTAAAGCATTTTTTGTATTTGTAAGGAGTAAAAAAATATTTACAATGTCAGTCTGCTGTATGCACAGAAAATTTGGAATTTAGGCAAGCTTTCTTTGCATAAGATAATGAACAACAAAAACAGCAATTGGGAAAATATTACTTTGCTAAATGTGTTTAAATAAAATTATAGGCCGGGCGTGGTGGCGCACGCTTGTAATCCCCGCGCTTGGGAGGCAGAGACAGGAGGATCGCGCAGGTTCGAAGCCAGCCGCCCGCGCTGGCTCAGGAGACCCTGTTTCCAAAATGAAAAATGTAAAAATAGGTCTGGGAGTGCAGCCCGGAGGTAGAAGGGCTTCCAGGAACCCCAGTACCACCAAAAAAATAAAAAATAAAATATATATATATATATTATACAGAATATCTTTTGTGTTTCCTAAAGTTTCTGAATGAAATTTGTTTTACTTATACTTTTTTTCAGAGTTTGGAGACTATCTTTAAGGTCAGAAGGCAGATATATACTTGGGAGTCATTGGCAGCAAGTTCATAAACTCTGTATTCCAGGCCCAAATGAATGGTTCACTGCCTATTTTGGGAAACAAAATTTTATTTAGATATAGCCATATTCATTCCGTGTGTGTGTGTGTGTGTGTGTGTGTGTGTGTGTGTTTTATACTGGGGAATGAACCCAGGAGGTTCTACCTCCCAGCTATACCCCAGCCATATATTATTATTTTTTAATTTTGAAATAGAAGCTTTCTAAATTGTAAACACCCACCTTAAACTTGAGTACCTTTTGTCGCAGACTCCCAAGTACCAGGATTACATGCACCACCATGCCCAGCTCACTCCATTAATTTGTAAGTCATCTATAAATGTTTTTGTACTGATTCTGCTGTGATACGCTTCAACTTTAGGCAGATTTGAATAGTTGCAACAGAGACCCCATTGCCCACAAATGGTAATATAATATGTCTGCTATCTTTTGTAGCAGTTGGGATGTCACCGTGGGTTCTTGTTCTTAGCTGGTTAAAAAAAAAAAAAGCCAGAACTGCACTGCTGCAAGCTTAAGCAAAGTTAGTACTGGGGATGGAACCCAGGGACACTGTACCTCTGAGGTACACCCACAGCTCTATTTTTTATTCTTTATTTTGAAACAGGGACTCTCTGAGTTGCAAAGGGCCTCACTAAGTAGCTGAGGCTAGCCACAAACCACGATCCTCCTGTCTCAGCCTCCCAATGCTGGGATTACAAGCATGTGCCACCATGCCCAGCTTAAGCAAAGTTTTCTTATTACAGGTAGAAAGGGGGAAACAGAGCAATTAAAGCACGAGAGCAGAGGCAACACACTGTGCCTTGAAAGTAAGACAGTGAGGTCTTTGAACACATGATATATTTTATAACAATTCATTATCTCCCTTCTCCCATCCTGCTTAGCCAATTGTCCTCTTTTCCCACCCAAAGCAGGTGCGGCCCGCGGGCTATCTGCTGTGTGAGCCTTTTCTGTAGCCTTCTTTGTTCGTCCTCACAGGAAGAGAGGCCGGCCATCTCTGATTAAAAAGTGTTACTTGGTTAGCAAGGTCAGGGGGCTGCGTGGTGGAAGCCCGCTTTGTTCTTTGTTTTGTTTTATTCCTACGGCACGTACTGTCGCCATGTGTCCTTGGTGAGTTCTCAGCTTCTCCCTATCTCTGTCTGCTGGAAGTTACTATGTTGAAAGCTGGTTTTATAATAAAGAAAAGAAAGACACAGCAATATCGTCTTTTAAAGTATGGAGGTTTTAGGGGCTAAAACTATTTTGTGTTATTAGTAATTAATACTGGGTTACTGTAGCTTGCTTTTAATCATTTAACTTTAGTCTAAACTGTTGTGAGAGTCTAATTCTTTCTTAAGTGTAGGTGTCTGTGTTTTAAAATTCAGTTTTCATCTGGGCTAACAAGCCAACTTTTAGCTGACAAAGGTCAACCTTGGCTGCAGCTCTTGGCTGACAGCTTAGAGACAGAGAGAAGGATTTTATTGCTCTGCCTAAGTATGCAAACTTGTTCTTATGAGCAATTCATACTGCCCTTATTAGCAACCAATACAAGCTCAATCCCCATCATCTATCCTTTCACCAAAAAAAAAAAAGTGTATTGACCCATTGGCTAGATGACAAATGAGGCCACAAGAAGAAATGTTAGCCGGGCTTGGTTGTGCACGCTTGTAATCCCTGCGCTTGGGAGGCGGAGACAGGAGAATCACACAGGTTCGAAGCCAGCCGCACTGGCTTAAAATACCCTGTTTCCAAAAATAAAAATAGGTCTGGGAGTGTAGCCCGGAGGTAGAAGGGCTTCCAGGAACCCCAGTACCACAAAAAACGAAGGAATGTTATCGTCCAGACAAAAAAAAAACAGAAAAAGAAAAAAAGGAAGGAAAAAAGGGCAACGTGTAGAAGGCCCTAGGAGGGCCCTGGAAAAGGAAAAGGATAAACTGCAGAGAAGTATGAATTGTGGCAATGAAATACCACACTTTTGGCACCATCTTTTGCTAGCTGAATGTGTCTTCCCAATTTAAAGTTGAAGCCTCTCACATCAAAAGTTACTATGCTCCAAATAAAGTCATGAATGGATGATGGGTTGCAAGCTAATTGAGATCTAAAGGCATGCCATTCATTTCTAGACTTTTTTTTTTTTTTCAGTACTGGGGTTGGAACCCAGGGGCATTCTACCTCCGAGCTATGCTCCAGTCCTATTTTTTATTCTTTACTTTGAAACAGGGTCTCGCTGAGCTGCAAAGGGCTCACTAAGTAGCTGAAGCTGGCCACGAACCCGGATCCTCCTGTCTCAGCCTCTCAAGTACTGGGATTATAAGTGTGCGCCACCACGCCCGGCTTAGACTTTTCTTTTTAGACTCTAGCCCACGAACTTTTGGCTCACTTAGGTTTGGAGATTTATCTGTAATCCAAACATTACTAGGACCGCAATAGAAGAGAACTGCATTCCTACTTATGGTGCTATGTATCTTTATTTGTGGTAATGGGGTTCAACCCGCAGCATTCAATCTCTGAGGTACCCCAGCCCCATTTTGTGTTTTTTTTTGAAACATGATCTCACTAAGTTGTTGTGCCTGGTCTCAACCCTGTAATCCTCTTGTATGAGCATTCCAAGTACTTTGAATATGGGCATATGCCACCGCACCCAGATGATGTTGCTATATATCTTTTCTCTATAAAGCAAAAGCAGAAAACACAGCTTCAGTGACTATATTCTGGGAGTGACATCAGCAAGTGCTTGTCCCCTCCCAGAAGTTTCAACTTGAATAACTGTTCATGCACAAAAAATAATAATTTGAAAAGAGCTCAGGAAGCCAGATGAGAGTTTACAGGACCTGGCTATAGCACACAATATTTATTTATTTATTTATTTATTTATTTATTTATTTATTTCTTGCGGTACAGGGGATGGAAGAGCTATACCCCCAGACCTATTTTTTATTCTTTTTTTTGTGGGTCTGGAGACGAAACCCAGGGGCATTCAACTGCCAAGCTATACCCCCTGCCCTAATTTTTTTTATTCTTTATTTTGAAACAGGGTCTCACTAAGTTGCGGAGGGCCTAAGTAGCTCCGGCTTTCCGTGAACCACGATCCTCCTGTCTCAGCCTCCCCAATATGGGATTACAAGCGCACGTCACCACGCCCGGCTTTATTTTTTATTTTGAAACAGGTTCTCACTGAGTTGCAGAGGGTCTCACTAAGTAGCTGAGGCTGTCCGTGAACCGCGATCATCCTGTCTCAGCCTCCCAAGAACTGGGATTACAACCGTGCGCCACCACATCTGGCTTCCAGCACACAATCTTTAAAAAGACACATTGACAAGGGTAGGGATAGTTTTACATTATCTGTGTGTCATCCCTCCCCAGTCCCCAGGCAGCACAGGGTAGAGATACCCTTTGTATGAGGAAAGTGGACTGAGTTCCCCAACTTGGCTGTGTATCCCAGCAGCAGACCTATAACAGTGAAATCAAAAGCCAGGCAAGCCCCTGAAGCCCCAAACTTGGGCCTGCACTCATGGACCTAGCCCTCAGGCCAGGTCCTGCACTCACACTCCAGCCACACCCCAGGTTGCAGACCAGCCCCAGCCTCCAGGCCTGTGCCAGTGCCAAACCAGATCCCATAGCTCCAGGGTATAGATCAGCCAGGGCCAGGCCAGCTATGACCCCAGATTTCAGGCTCACCCCAGTACCAGGCCAGCCCCTGCAACTCAACTCCAGACTAGCTGTTGCAATGGTCCTTGGTGTCCATATTGTTTCTATGGACATGGATTTCAGGACTGTCCTAAATGCCCAGCCTCTTTTTTTTTTTTTTTTCCCAGTACTGGGGATGGAACCCAGGTACATTCTACCTCTGAGCTACACCCCCAGCCCTATTTTTTTATTCTTTCGTTTTGAAACAGGGTCTCACTAAATTGCAAAGAGCCTCACTAAGCAGCTGAGGCTGTCCACGAACCACAATCCTCCTGGCTCAGCCTTCCAGATGCTGGGATTACAAGTGTGCGCTACCACGCCAGCTCCATTTATTTATTTATTTATTTATTTATTTATTTATTTATTTATTTATTTACTTTTATTTTGCATTACTGGGTATGGAATCTAAGGGGCATTCTACCTCCAAGCTATATCCCCAGCCCCATTTTTTATTCTTTATTTTGTTTAATTTTTTTTTTTTTTTGTGGTACTGGGGATGGAACTCAGGGGCCGTCTACCTCCGGGCTACACTCCCAGACCTTTTATATATTTTATTTGGAAACAGGGTCTCACTAAGTTGCTGAGAGCCTCACTAAGTAGCTGAGGCTGGCTTCGAACCTGCGTGATCCTCCTGTCTCAGCCTCCCAAGTGCTTGGATTACAAGTGTGCGCCACCATGCCCTTATTCTTTATTTTGAAACAGGGTCTCACTGAGTTGCAAAGCACCTCACTAAGTAGTAGCTGAGGATGGCCCCGAACCAGGATCCTTCTGTCTCGGCCTCCCAAATGCTGGAATTACAAGCGTGCACCACCATGCCCGGCTAACATTCTCCTACCCCTTCAAAAAGGTACTCATAATGAAATTTTTTTTTTCTTTAAACTGGGGATTGAATCTACCTCCAAGCCCCATCCCCTAGACCTGTTTTACTTTTTAATTTGAAACAGGGTCTTGCTTGCTAAGTTACTGTATGCTGCTAGCCTTGAATATGTGATCCTCTGTCTCAGCCTCCCAAATACTAGGATTATTAAGTGTGTACCACAGAAAACAGCCTGGTACAACTTAAGAAGTTGAGAGAACTTCATTGCAGAAAGCACTAAGACTTAAAATAGGCAGAAATTGTTTTATATGATGCACAGTGATGAGATTATCTGTCTGACAATTTCTTGAAGGGTTAAATAATATTAAGTACGTTTTTTTGTTGGTTTTTGGTGGTACTGGGGATGGAACCCTTCTACCTTCACACTACACTCCCAGATCGATTTTGTTTTTTATTTGGAAACAGGGTCTCTTAAGCCAGCACAGCTGGCTTAGAACCTGCATGATCACCTCCTGTCTCTGCCTCCTAAGAGCGGAGATTACAAGTGTATACCACCACACCTGGCTTAAGCACGTTTTATCAGATGCTTTCCCTAATGTGCAAAAACTAGGGAGAATTGGGTAACAGGAGGAACTCTAGATGAAGAAGGGATCCTAGAGAGGAGCAATGAAGGTGACCTATCTGAGGTGATGGAGGGGGAAGAGGGAAACTCTTTAAAGCACATGATGTACTTAAACATATCAAAGTCAATCAGGAAGCCAAGCACGGGAAGGAGGGAGGGGGAGGGAAGGGGTTACGGATTGGGTAGGGGCTGATTGGGTGATGTGTACATGTATATCTCTGCAAGTTTTTTTTTTTAATCCCATTGAGATGTATGACTACAATGCACCAATAAAAATTTATTTTAAAAAAAGTCACTCACCGACAGCGATAAACGTTACGAACCAAAAGCAATTTATTTATAAAATGTCTTACTTGACCAGCAGAGAAAGCCAAGAGATAGTACACGAAGAAAGAGCTAACGAAGACCTCACTTAACAGTCTTTCAACCAATCCTTACAAGGGGACAACCAGAGCAGCTCCCAGTTATTGGGAAGTGTCCTTCTGTGGGTCTTTCAATTGCACAAGGACATACATTTAACCAAGGGGGTCTGTGCAAGTAGCACTAGGGTACATGTAGGCTCAGTGGAGGCAGCCTCTAGAGCTGTTCCCTGTCTACCTCACAGAGATGCTTCATCACCTCTGTTGGCTTTCTGGGTGGCTCCCTTCTCACTGTCTCCTTCGCTGTCAGTTTTCTCCTTTTCTTCATCTCTGTTGCCGCCTCCCTCTTTTTTGTCTCCACCAGCAGCTCCTTCCTTGGCTGCTTCTCCTCTGTTGCCGGCTCCTTGCGCTCCTTTTTTTTCCTGAACACTGAGGTAAATTGCCTTGTTGTAGCCCTCCCGGTTTCGAGCAATTTCGATGGCAAAAAATTGGATCCTGGGGGCTAGAAGGTGAACAGAACTGATTATGGTCTCCAACTCAGGTAATTTCCAGACCTCCAGGTAAATCTGAACGAATATGCACACCATCCAGGTATAGTCATGCACTCCAGCAATCTCAAATTCTAATCTTATATTAATGAGAACAAAAACAACCATGTTACAGTGACTTAAGAAACAGCAACATGATCTCTAAAGATATTCACAAATTAGATGATCTGCAACCTAAATATACATGTCACTGATTCAGGAAAACCAGGCTGCTCCTCGTTTCTTTTCTTCAATCTATTTCTTCAATAGATTATCTGTTTTGTTTTGAAGTGATTGGCCAACTCGGGCAAAAACCTTATACATCCTCAGAAACAGTTGCAGGAGCAAGAAACTCACCAAAGATGGTGTTTTCCTCAGTGTATCCCTTAGAACAATCCACTCTCAGCAAAGTACCATAGTTGAAATCTTCTACGATCCCATCAAACTTCAGGCAAAACGGCCTCCACTTCTGCAAAGGCAAAAACAACAACAAAAACCCATGATGCCTTCTGACAAATCTAAGGCCCCAGTAAAGAAAATTGCCAGGCTGGGCATGGTGGCACATGCTTGCAATCCCAGTACCTGGGAGGCCGAGACAGAATTAGAATTGCAGGTTCCTGGCCAGCCCCGGAAACTTAGTGAGACCAGCAGAATTCAATAATTAACCAGTTTCGGTGTTATCTGTTGTATTTTTAGACTGGTATTTACCTACATGAACAATATTTTAACCATAAATAATTAAAATGTATGGTTTTCACTTTTTTTCTGGTACTGGGCATTGAAAACAAGGGTGTTCTGCTTCTGAGCTACACCCCCAGCCCTTTTCTTTCCTTTTTTTATTTAAAACAGTCTCATTAAGTTGTTGAGGGCGTTGCTATATTGCTGGGGCTGGCCTTGAACCTGCAACCCTTTTATCTCAGCCTCTTAAATACAGGATTACAGGAGTATACCACCACCATACCTGGCTAAAATGTGATTTCTTCAATAGATTATCTGTTTTGTTTTGAAGTGATTGGCCAACTCGGGCAAAAACCTTATACATCCTCAGTACAGCAGAAATAAGACAAAGAAGGCAGGAATTTGTCCTAAAGTCATAGAGTTTCAAAAGTTTAAAAGAAGTACCTTCAGTAGAGGTAATTTTCCAAAAATCACCAACAGCCTACTAGGAGTTAAAAGTTTAGATTCTTCATTCACCAAGAGCCCACTCTGAAGGAGAATTTTCCTAACTCTAGTACTAAGTGCACTATAATGGTACAAGACAATAACGTAAGCAGTGAGAAACAAGTTTTCCAGCTATCCTTGGCCTAGGATTATGTGCACTTGAATACAGAGACTCAAAACACCTCTCTGTACGTACTTGCAACTTTTTCAGTTTTCTGATGAAACTACCTACTTTACTCCTCCTGCCCTGGAAGGACTGGTCAGTGGGGATCTGAAATGTCCAAGTTAAAAAGGAGGAAAAAAATACTCTAAATAAACATGAAAAATCCAGAAAACAAAAAAAATATTTAATTTCATAATCCACTTAGTTGATTATAACTACAAAAAAGCCCTGATTCTTTACACATTTTTCCTTAAAACAAGTTTTAAATGAGTTTAAATGTATAAAAAGTTCTCACAATCAAAAATTATTC
The DNA here is from genome assembly GCF_963383645.1 of Muscardinus avellanarius. Lineage (NCBI taxonomy): Eukaryota > Metazoa > Chordata > Mammalia > Rodentia > Gliridae > Muscardinus > Muscardinus avellanarius. The sequence goes on along the minus strand of NC_137792.1, from coordinate 113,109,608 downwards.
ATTACATGCTAGGCTAGGCAGTATTAGTAGAGAGAATTTTTACCTCTTTAGCGGATTCTGACTTGAGTTCTTCTGGGTCCAATACATCTATCTTCAGTTCCTTAAAATTTTCCCGGAACTCAGAGTAGATTTGGTCATCCACTTTGGTGAGTTTCAGGAATTGTGGGTCAACTGAGGTAATCAGCTGCCAAACAAAAAAACAACATATAATGTTACCTCTAATTTATCATACTTCTACTCCCCACCCCCATTCCCATCAGAAAACCTTTGTGGTTCTCAGGACAGGAGATTTTATGAGGAAGCATTAAAACCCAGGTCTTACATAAAATCATTACAAAGTTTTTTTTGTTTTGTTTTTGGTAATGGGGATTGAACCCAAAGGCATTCTGCCTCCAAGCTACACCTCCAGCCTGATTTTATATTTTACTTTGAAAAGGGCTCTCACTGATTACTAAGAGCCTAGCTAAATTGCTGAGGGTAGCTTTGAACCTTCTTGTCTCAGCCTCCCAAGTACTGGGATCACAAGTATGCATCACCGCAACCGTGAGAAAGTTTTAGAAGGCCATAATACATTACAGTCCCTTCCATCGACTTGGCAATTGGACCAGTTGGCTCTAGTATAGCCAGGCTTTTGCTCTCTGAAGAGTGTTCATTTATTCAACAAACACATATTAAGTGCTTATTATTGCTATGTATGGGCCAGGCACTGGGTAGAGAAGCAGAATTTCTGAGTGTCAAAACAAATGCCTTCTATCCTCTCTTCTCTGCAGGTTAAGACTTTATAGTAATTAAAAATTATCTCCCAAACATAACTGTTTAACTTGCTAATAGTGATTAGGAAGCCGGGCACGGTAGCACAAGTTTGTAATCCCAGTACTTTGGAGGCTGAGACAGGAGGATCGCAGTTTGCAGCCAGCCTCAGACACTTAGGGAGACCCCCTTGCAACTCAGTGAGACCCTGTTTCAAAATAAAGAATAAAAAAATAGGGCTGGGGGTGTCGCTCAGAGGTAAAACACCCTGGGTTCAATCCCTACTACCCCCCCCCCACAAACAGTGATTAGGAGAACACCACAAACTACATATACTACAATTACACATTTAATTCTGCTTAATGATAAAAACATAACTTACCTTGTAATAGACTTCAGCATGCTGCATTGCTCTCATTGCCCAAGCCATCTCAATATCGGGCTGCAGAGGAATGAAGAATACCAGGTTAAAAATCTCGTAATGTCAGCCAGGTGTGGTGGCGCACACTTATAATCTCCATACTTGGGAGGCGCTGATTGGAGAAGAATAGATTCAAGGACCGCCTCAGAAGATTCAAGGACCGCCTCAGCAAAAAGTGATACTTTTATCACTCCAGTGAGACCGTGATTTTTTTTTTTGGCGGTACTGGGGGTGGAACCCAGGGGCTTGCTACCTCCGGGCTATACTCCCAGACCTATTTTTATATTTTATTTGGAAACAGGGTCTAAGTTGCTGAGAGCCTCACTAAGTAGCTGAGGCTGGCTTTGAACCTATGCGATCCTCCTGTCTCAGCCTCCCAAGCTCTGGGATTACAAGCATGTGCCACCATGCCTGGCAGGAGACCGTGTCTTAAAAATAAAAATAGGGCTGAGGAACCGGGCGCAGTGGCACAAATCTATAATCCCAGCACCTGGGAGGCTGAGATGGGAGGATCACAGGTTCACAGCTAGCCTCGGCAACTTAGTGAGACCCTGCTTAAAATAACATTAAAAAGGCCAGGCGTGGTGGCGCACGCTTGTAATCCCCGCGCTTGGGAGGCGGAGACAGGAGGATTGCACTGGTTCGAAGCCAGCCTTGCTGGCTTAAGAGACTCTGTTTCCACATAAAAATGTTAAAAAAATAGGTCTGGGAGTGTAGCCCGTGGGAGTGTATTCCGGAGGTAGAAGGGCTTCCAGGAACCCCAGTACCACCAAAAAAAATAATAATAACATTAAAATATGGCTGGGGATGTAGCTCAGAGGTAAAATGTTCCTGAGTTAAGTCCCCAGCACCACACACAAAAACAGAGCACAAAGGTAGAATGCCCCTGGGTTCAAACCCCAATACTACAAAAAGAGGGGAAAAAAATTATTGCACTTGCTAACTGGGTAATAATTTAAGGAAACCTGTGGATATATAGTTAATGCTCAAGGGGGCTTCCAAAACTGGTATTACTGGCAAAGGACAAAAAATGGACTAACAGATCTGAACAAAATTCTATTGTCCTATTACGCAGTATAATAGTGAGCTTACTATCTTTTCCCAGGAGCTAGGGAGAGTGTGGAAGACTACATAATGCAGTAGACAGATCAGCTTCTCAAGACTGAGAAGAATCATTGTAAAAGTTAAATAATATACCCACCTATACCACTAAGTTGTTGGGAGGGCTAAGATGTTGGGAGGTGAAACTACTTTTTCACTTTTTGAGTATAGCATGTCACAATCTGCATTTGTGTTTATTAGATAGCCCATCCTGTAACACCTAGAAATGAATCGGTATCATGAAGCAGGCCAGGCTACACATAAGTCTTATCAGCTCTTTCTCTGGACCCTCCCATTCCTACAGACAGATCTACTTCCCAAACACCAGAAAAAGCTATTGGCATTTGCACCTCCATGCCTTGGGCCTGGAACTTTTCCTTTGTGCCAATCTATCCTTTGTCCATGTACACTTTGAAGATACAGTTCAAGCTCCCCTTCCCTGGTGAAGTCTTCTACTACCTCCATCCATCCCTGGAGGGCTCTCGTTTGGCTAAGCTCTTTGGATCTTAGGGCCTGACCATAAGCACTCCATTTTATTTGGACGTTATTATTGTCCTTTTGTCTAGTTTCTCAAAACACATCATGTATTAGCCTCCTTCGTTAAGGGTCCATATCAAACGCACCTCAAGCCTGTGCGACAATAAAATCACTCGGAGACCTTTAAAAAAATACTGATTCTTGGCTCCCATCCCCAAGACATTCTGACTTAGTTGATACAGGCTGTAATCTGGCCACTGAGATGCGTATGAGTGTCCCCAAAGGATTCTACTGCGTAGCGACGTGAGTGACACACCTACAGGTACTAGCCCTCATTTGTGAACCTAGAATGGACCGAATGAAGATGCGGCTTGGGCGGACGTGGGGAGGGTGTGCAGACCGTACGAGGGAAGGGGTTTATAATTTAGTGTCAGGGCTTGCAGAGCTCTCACGATAGCCTTGTGGGTGGGCGCGGAGCCATACTCACATCGTTGCCGTAAGATTCTGCAGGGAGAGAAAGAGCATGTGCCACGGATGCCAGCTCCCCGGAAACCTGAGGAGAAAGAAAAAGGCGAGGGGGAGGAGTTCAAGACTCCACTCGGCTCGACTTCTCTGCTCACCCCCCCCGCACAGCACCTCACCCGTTCTTCGGCATCGCTACTAGCCTCCATGTTGCCGCCCAGAAAGCGTGGCTTCACCTTCCCGGAAGTGACTTTCCGCTTTCTCCCCGCGCCATTGGTCAGAAAGCGGGGAGGGGCGGACCGGAGCGCGTCTCCTCCATCTGCGCCTGCGCGGCTGCTCCCGAACTCGGAGCCTGGCCCCGCCCACCCTCCCGCGCCCGCGCTGCATCCAGGCAACCGCTGCATCCTGGCTACCAGAGAGATGGGAGGTGGTGGAGCGCTCAGTCATCTCGGTGGTCTTTGTGTGCTAAGCCTGTCTTATAACCGGGTTTTCGTGTCCCCCAGTGGCTGTGTGCCCAGCAGAAATTCGAATTCATACTCTCCATTTGCCCTCCCGTTATAGCCTTTCCCAGAACCCCAAACAGGTAGTAAGTCACAATCAAACATGGTGCAAGGGGTGAAATGCAGCTTTGGAAGAACTAGCTATAGGGAGGGAACGGATGAACTGGGGATCACAACACAGCATTATATGCTGTAGGGGCACAATAAGCGGAGTCATTAGGGCACTTAGCCAAGCAAGTGGGGAGAGACACTGGGCAGAGGGAACAGCATATTGCAAATCATGGCACCTTGCTGAGATGTCTCTGTAAGTCACTGACGTTGGTCTCAACCCTGTGATCCTCAGTCTCAGCCTCTCCAGTATTGGAATTACAGGGCTGTGCCACCATCCTGGCCTCTTGTTATGGTTAGTTTTTTTTGTTTGTTTTTTTTTTGTTTTTTTTTTAATAAGGCAGGCTGAGACAGGAGGATCGTATAGGTTCAAAGCCAGTCTCGGCTACTTAGTGAGGCTCTCAGCAACTTAGTGAGACCCTGTTTCCAAATAAAATATAAAATAGGTCTGGGAATATAGCCCGGAGGTAGAAAGCCCCTTGGTTCCACCCACCAGTACCGCACACACAAAAATAAATAAAAATAAGGCAACTACTAACAGATAAATGAATACTATACACATACATACATATATACATACATACATACATACTTACATTGGTGTTTTACTCAGCCATAAAGAACAAAATCATGGCATCTGCAGCAAAACGGATGGAAGTAGATAACTAAGTGAGATCAACTGGTCTTAGAAAGTCAACAGTTATGTGTTTTCTCTCCTATGTGAAAGCTAGCATGAAAACAGGAAAGAAAAGGCATTTCGTTAAAATGTGGAGAGAGGCCTGTAGAATCGTGGAAGGGGTTTGGGAATAGAGGAGAGAGGAGGGAAGGGGGAAAGGAGGCTTGAGGAAGGAAACAGACCAAATAACTTTGTCTATATATGAAGCAATCTCACTAGCATGAGCAGAGAGCAGGATATCAGGGTGGGATGTGGAGGGAACTGCACCAAGAGATGATGTGTGCATAGATGAATGTATCACTTTGAATCTCGCTATGATGTATAATTACATTGCACCAGTCAAATTTTTAAAAATAAGGTAATTACAGATACTTGCAGGATTTTGGATCTGGGAATTGGGTCATTTTAATATTGGTAGAAGACAACTGCTTTTGACTCCAAAACTGCAGGAGATAAAATTATCACCCAGAGGGCCGGGCGTGGTGGCACACGCTTGTAATCCCCGCACTTGGAAGGCTGAGACAGGAGGATTGTGCTGGTTCGAAGCCAGCCTTGCTGGCTTAAGAGACCCTGTTTCCAAATAAAAATATAAAATAGGTCTGGGAGTGTAACCCGGAGGTAGAAGGGCTTCCAGGAATCCCAGTACCACCAAAATAAAAAATAATAAATAAAATCACCCAGAGCTTCTCTCAATTGCTAGGGAAGGGAACTCGCCCAGGCAGAATTATTAGAATAACTGTTTGCCTTTGTAGTCACACCTGTTCTTCAAAATGGACTTAAAGTAGCTGACTATTAAAACATTAGAATAATTGTTTGCCTTTGTAGTCACACCTGTTCTTCAAAATGGACTTAAAGTAGCTGACTATTAAAACAATGCATAGTGACACACCTCTGCAGTCGCAGCTATTACGGAGACTGGGACAGGAGATTCGCTTGTGCCCATGAGTTTGAGACCAGCTTGGGCAACAATCTGAGACCCTATCTCTAAACAAATAAAATAAGGAAAAGAGAAACGGACCACTCAGTACACAAAAGGGGAGGGAGAATTGGTAGACTTTAAGAACTACATCCAGGAAAGATCTTTTGGTGTGGAGTAAAAAAAACTGGAGATGGAAATCCACTGGGATGATTTTCTCTTTGGGGGAGGGGCACCAACGTGTTGTCCTTTCATCTCCTTTTCAGACAGCTAATGTGGACACGTCACAGGTATAACCAAAAGGCATCACCAGTCCTGCGTAAGGTCCTGAAGTATCTGTTCTGTCAGAGATCCCAGGAGGGTGGGGGAAATGAGAGCTATAATTGCCAGGAGAGAGCGTAGAGGAAGGCAGCGAGTTATCAAATATGAGTTTGTCACTGGAAGGCACGTGGATGAGTACTGCTATTTGCAGATGGTAATACTATGGAGATGCTAACTAACAATATGGAAAAGTGGATCGCATGCTCTCAGTGGCTGTCAGACTAAATGGAAAAGACAAACTTACTGGAGCTCGTAACTGGTCATTAAAAGGTGAAAAAAAATAGAGCTATGTTCAGAAATCATGTTAGCTAGTCTAGTATGAAAATATAAAATCTGGAAAATAAAAGATGTTATGACAGGTGATAAGTACAGGGGATAACATACCATTCACGTGCACGCATGTGTGTATGTGTTTATGTGTGTGTGTATGTGTTGCTGGGGATTGAACCCAAGGGCATTCTACCCCCCAGCTACACCTCCCAGCTCAGTTTTATTTTTTATTTGGAAACAAGGTCTCTCTAGGTTGCTGAGGGTCTTGCAAAGCCACAAATCTGTAACCCTCCCATCACAGACTCCCAAGTCCTGGGATTACAGTTGCGCACCACCACGCCCGGCTAACTCATACCATTTTATGAGAGCTGTTTTACTATGAAAGCAGGATGTTAAAAATCTTAAGTGATCATGTTTTGTTGTTGTTATCTTGGTTTAGTTTTTTTTGGTACTAGGGATGGAACCCAAGGAAACTTTCTGAGCTATACCCTAGTCCTTTTAAAGCATTTTTTGTGGTGTGTGTGTTTGTGTGCGTGTATGTGTGCGTGTGCGTGTGCGTGTGTGTGTGTTTTACTGGGGATTGAACCTAGAAGCATTCTACCTCTGAGCTAAACCTCCAGCCTTATTTCTATTTTTAGTCTGAAACAGGGTCTTGATAGGTTGATGAGCATCTCACAACTTGCTGAGGCTGGTCACAAATCTACAATCCTCCTGTCTCAGTTTCCCAAGTACTGGGATTACAGGCATGTGTCACCACACCTGGCTTATATTTTATTTTGAAACAGGCTCTCGCTAAGTTGCTGAGGCTGGCCTTGAACCTGTGATCCTTCTGTCTCAGCTTCCCAAGTGCTGGAAATACAGGTGTGTATCCTTACACCTGGTTTAAGTGATGATGTTTATAGGGTATGCCCTGTGGTGAGGAAGGAGTGCCACAGTGACTTCGGGATACCATCTAGCTTGGGGCTTATCCCACACACCTGTCAAAACATAGCCTCAAAGTATAGAAAGCAAAAATTTTTTTAATTACAAGCAGAGATAATGAAAAGCAAGATGTTTTATATGTCTCCCAGAAATTAACAGATCAAAGAGTTAATAAATAAGAATTTGAAAGTTTTAGGGAACATGATGAACAAACATACTGAACTTGGAACCCAAGAATTATATAATACATATTATTTTGAAGCATCCGCAGAACATTAACAATAATTACATTATGTGATATTGCCGAGCGTGGTGGCTGGCACATGTTTGTAATCCCAGCATTTGAGAGGCTGAGACAGGAGAATCGTGGTTCACAGCCAGCCTTAGCTACTTAGTGAGCCCCTTTGCAACTCAGTGAGACCCTGTTTCAAAATAAAGAATAACAAATAGGGCTGGGGGTGTACCCTGGAGGTAGAATGTCCCTGGGTTCCATCCTGGGTACTGCAAAAAAATGTGATAAAGTACATCTTATAAAGCAATAAAAAGTTCAGCCAGGTACATTGGCAAACACCTATAATCCCAGTACTTGAGAGATAAGAGGTAAGAGGACCACAGGTTTGAGACTGGCCTCAGCAACTTAGTGAGGCACTAAGTGACTTAGTGAGACCCTATTTCAAAATAAAATAAGGTTGGGCCTGGCGTGGTAGCGCACACTTGTAATCCCAGCATTCGGGAGGCTGAGACCCGGAAAATTGCGGTTTGCGGACAGGCTCAGCTACTTAGTGAGGCCCTCTGCAACTCAGTGAGACCCGGTTTCAAAATAAAGAATAAAAAATAGGGCAGGGGGTGTGGCTCGGAGGTCAAATGCCCCTGGGTTCCATCCCCAGACCTGCAAATAAATAAATAAATAGAATAAAGTTGGGGATGTAGCTCGGAGGTAGAATGCCCCAGAGTCCAAGTCTCAGTACCCACACCCCCAACAGGATGGCTTCTACCATTTTGCTGAAGCAATTACATGTGAGAGTGTTTATCATACTCCAGGGCTATTTTGTGGTCAGGAGGAAGTACAACAGTACCTTAGGATACCATTCTAGCCAACCCAACATGGGTTTTCTTTTTCTTTTTCTTTTGTGGTGCTGGGGATTGAACCTAGGGGCATTCTACTTTTGAGTTACATCCCCAGCCCATTTTTTTTTTTGAAGCAGGGTCTCACTAAGTTACAGAGAGCCTCCCTAAGCAGCTGAGGTTGGCTGCAAACCCAGATCCTACTGTTTCAGCCTTCTGAGTACTGGGATTACAAGTGTAGACCACCATGTCTGGCCCAACATGGGTTTTCTAAGTGATACAATATATTGCATCCCTTTTGGCATGGGGACTCTTATGATTTGGGTTTGGGGTGTTCCTACAAAGGCTCATGTGTTGAAAGCATGGTGTCCAGTGCAGCAAGGTTTAGAGGTGGAGCATGGCTAGAGGAGGTGGCTCACTGGGAGAGAAGCCTAAGGGACAGACAATACAGGCACCCAGCATCCTTCTCTCACTCTCCTTCCAGCTGCCATGATGTAAAGGTGACATCCCTCCAACATGCCACCGAGGTACCAGCCAACCATGTGCTAAAACTTTGAACTCCAATAAACCTCTTGTCTTCTAAGTTGTACTCGTCAGGTATTTTGGTCCCAGCAATGAAAAAGCTGACTTATACAAGGGCTCATGACAGGCATGATGGTACATCCCATGTACTTGAGAGGCTGAAACATGAGGTTCACAGGTTTGAAAGCCAGCCTCAGAAACCTAGTGAGGCCCTAAGCAACTTAGCAAGACCCTGTTTCCAAATAAAAATAAATAAAATAAAAATATAAAATAGGGCTGGGGTATACCTCAGAGGTAGAATGCTCCAGGATTCAATTCCCAGTACCACACAAACATTAAAAAAAAAACTTATGTATCCCTGAAAATATTTTTCTATCTTGGGGTACAGTGGCCGACAAGGATTAACTTCATTTATTTTTACAGTACTGGGGATGGAACCCAGGGGCATTCTCCCTCTGAGCTCCACCCCAGCCCTATTTTATTCTTTATTTTGAAACAGGGTCTCACTGAGTTGCAAAGGGCCTCACTAAGTAGCTGAGGCTGCCTGCGAACCACAATCCTCTTGTCTCAGCCTCCCTAATGCTGAGATTACAAGCGTGCGCCACCACACCTGGCTAAGGATTAACTTTATAACACAGATGGCACCAAAGTCTTTCCCATTCACTATTGTCCATGCATCTCTCTCAACTCTGTGCCATGTCTAGAATCCCACCTCCATCCTGCTACATTGCCCTCGACTATAGCTTTAGTGCTCCCAAAAGTGCTATAGGAAGGTAGTGTTGCCAGAAACTCCAGGTACTGCCTTTGTAGCTGGTAAACAGACTTGCTTCTCAAAAGGGAAAACTCAGGAAACACCAACCAGTATCCATAATACTCACTGGCAATAAATTTAGACCTTGAATTCAGGTCCTAATTCCGTTATTTACTCCTTTTAAAGAGGATCTCACTTTTTTTTTTTCAAATATGAAATGGAACAAAAATACCTAACTTGTAGAGTTATTCTGAAATTAGTTATGTAGTGTAGAATATACCTCCACCTAGGAGAGCTGCTCAATTTATGAAAAGTAGGCGCTATGGTTTGGATGTTTTCATCCTCTCCAAAATTCACACACAAAAAATAGCCAACACAACAGCATTTGGAGGTGTTGCCTTTTGAAGGTGATTCAGGCAAAATACTCATGAGATTAGGTGTCTTTATAAAAGGGCATGCCAACATTCATTTTTATCAGCCGGGTGTGGTGGTGTATACTTGTAATCCCAGTACTTGGGAGGCTGAGATAGGAGGATCCGGGTTTGTGACCAGCCTTAGCTACTTAATGAGGCCCTTTCCAACTCAGTGAGACCCTGTTTCCAAATAAAGAATAAAAAAATAGGGCTGGGGGTATAGCTTGGAGGTAGAATGCCGCTGGTAGAATCCCCAGCACCAAACAATAATAAGCAATAATAACAACAATAATAAGGCATGGCAGAGGGAGTTTATCCCTTTTTGCCCCTCTCTTCATATGGCAACACAGTGTTCCTCATCTGGAAGCTACAAGACCTCATCTCAGAAGCAGAAACTGGCTGGCCCTCGCCAGTTGGCAACTTTGTCTTGAGTTCCTAGATTCAGAACCCTGAGAAGTAAATTTCTTCTGTTTATAAACTACCCAGTCCCAGGTATTTTGTTATAGCAGCACAACTGGATACTATGTGGTGTGTGTGTTACTAGGAATTGAACCCAGGAGTATTCTACCTCTAAGCTACACTCCCAGCCTTATTTTTTATTCTTTATTTGGAAACAGGGTCTATGTTGCTTTGGGACTAACCAAAAAGCTAAAGCTGGCCATGAACCTGCGGTCCTGTCTTAGCCTCCCAAGTACTAGGATTACAAGCGTGTGCCACCATGCCTGGCTACTATGCTTTCATTTCTTAATTTCTTTTATACTTTTATTGGTGCATTGTAATTATACATCATAGTGAGATTCAAAGTGATACATTCATATAGGGACACAACATCTTAGTGTGCTTCCCTCCCAATTCCATCCTGATATTCCCCTTCTCCATATAAGTTAGTAAGATTTGCAGCCAATATGTTCATATATGAACAGAACATTATTTGGTCTGTTCTCTTCCTCATTTTCTACCATATGATCCATCTATTCCAGTACTCGGTAACTTTCCAAATGAATTGAAGTTAAAATACTAAAGTGATACATGCATACTTCTGTTTAAAGCAGCACAATTCACAACAGTGTAATTTTGGAACCAATGTAGATGTCTATTAACAGATAAATGAACAGAGGAAATGTGGCATATACACTCAGTGGAATTTTATTATGCTTATATTTACTGTTAATAAGCATCTGTGTAGTCAGGCATGGTGGCATATGCCTATAATCCCAGTACTTGGGAGGCTGAGACAGGAAGATCGCAGTATGAGGCCAGCTTCAGCAACTTAGCAAGGCCCTCAGCAACTTAGCAAGACACTGTTTCAAAATAAAAATAAAAAGGGCTAGGGTTGTAGAATGCCTTTGAATTCAATCTCCAGTCCCCCCACTTCCCAAAAAGCAGCCATGTAGAGAAAGTATTAGCTGCTCTCTGACCCACCTGAAAACACAAAAGTCAGAAGCCCTGCATGATCCTTGAACACTTTGAAAGGGACCATATGACATTTCAGGCTCCCTGACCAACAAAATATTTGGGGATGCATTTGATAACAGAAATGTCTTAGAACCGAACCTGGGGAATACAGGATTACCTCATCAAAGAATTTACAGAAAAACTGTACTATCTCTGGGGGAACTGAGACACAAACCCAGCCCTTCAACTCTACATACTTAGGAAACATTTAGGTCTAGAAGTGGCAACACTCCTTCTGTGTAGGTTTGGCAATTCAGAGCTTCTAATACTTTCATAAATAGGCAAAAGAGACCAATGAGTCATGGTAAAAGCTATTTCTTTCTAGAAGGACTTTCACATTTAGCCTCTTAACATTTCAGATGTTTTTACTGGACTGGGGGTTGTGTCACAATGAGCAGCAGTATGATAGGAAAGACTGAACCCCATAAAGCAGAGCTGGACTCTCATTATAGGGTAATATGTTATTTTATCATCCTAAGATAAATTCTTATCTGATTATATAAAGGGCATTTGGGTATTTCCTTTTGGTATTTCTCTTATGTGACACCATATTTTTATTCTTAGTAGGGCTTGTATTTCTTTTTCATTTGTATTTTTCTTTTGTTTACACTTTTTCTCATTTATTTTTCCTCTACCCCCTTTATGGTGCTGGGGATCAAACTCAGGACTTTGTACATGGTAAGCAAGCACTTTCCTACTGAACCTCTCTTCTTCTGTACACTACATACCTCATGATGTTTTAATTTAATCCCCAATATTTGTTTATAGTCTACTCAGAACGGGGCATATATGTGGCTAAGCCCTCGATATGCAATGATGAAATGACACACTTTTCAACAAGGCACTCATCCTAGTAAGATCTATTTTAAAATGGACAATAACGAGAGTCAGTAGTGATGAGAACCATAGATTCCAGGGATCATGGTAGCTCACATGCATGTAATCATGAGTATTTGTAGGATAAATAGATCAGTAATGTTACATAGGGAAGACATAGAAAGGCTTCTGCCCTAGTCCATTTTGTGCTATTATAACATAGTAACTGAGACTAGGTAACTTATAATGAACAGAAATCTATTTCTCATGGTTCTGGAGATTGAGAAGTATAAGACAGAGGGGCCAGCATCTAGTGAGGAACTTCTTGCTGTGTCATCCAATGACAACAGGCAGAAGGGTAAGAGTGTATGCAAGGAACTGAATTCACAGCTTCAGGGATTAAAGCCAGGGGCATTCTACCTCCAAGTTACACCCCCAGCCCTTTTTATTTAGAAACAGACTGTCACTAAATTCATGAGTGCCTCAGTAGGTTGCTGAGCCTGGCCTCAAACCTGCAACCCTCCTCATTCAGCTTCCCAAGTACTGGGATTACACATATGTACCACCACATCCAGCAATTCGGGCTCTTTTCTCATCACCACTAATCCATTCCGGAAGATGAAGCCCTTGTGGTCCAATTTCCTCCCAGTGGTCCTACCTCTCAACAATGTTTTGTTGATTCAGTTTCCAATATATGCTTTTAAAAACTTTTTCCCAATATATGCTTTTGAGAACACATATTCAAACCACAGCAGTGGCTAAACTATCCTGTAGGGATCTCTCTTGACTCCATAAGTGAATATACCACAAGCTAAGGTAGGAAGGTTTTAACATGAATAAAAAATGAAAACCGTGGCAGTTGCCACTTTAGATTTAATATTGCCCACGGGGAAAGGGAGATAAATATTCTATTAGCTGCTTAGTATGGATCACATCAACTCAGACTGTTCACTACTGGTCTGTGAATTAGTACTAGATATGAATGTTTGTGTGCACGCACCCATGACTGCCTGTGCTTGAGAGAAAGAAACCTCACCAAATATACCAACAGCAATGCAAGTGATTTGGGATTAGGTCAGATTTAAATTCCTTCTTTTTGGAAGTTACAGACCTTACCCTCTTACTCAATCTCAGGGCCATGATGGTTCAGGCTTAAAGTTATATGATCTTTTATTTCAGAGGCAGCTGAGATCTTTTTATCAATGTGCCTTGACGCAGGTTTCTTGACCTTGATGAGTTTTCATTTTCTTGCTTCCAAAGTGAATATTATAATCATATTTAACTTACTTGGTTGTTTTACTGATACACTATGTAATAAGTGAACATATGAGCTCTTAGCACAGGCCTAAAACAGTAAATTTCAGGGTTTTTGTTGTTGTTGTTTTTGTTATTCTACATCTCCTGAGGGAGAGGCCTGGGTTGAGCAAGGGGTGCAGGGGATGGGGGTAAACATGTGTTATCCCTGGGTTTGTGGGTCCACCTGCAACTCCCAGGTATTAGGGGGAGCTGAGGCTGCCACATTGGGTAAGCACAGAGCCTAGTCTTACAAGTATTTTTGCAGTCTCTTGTATTATCACAGGATTTCCCTAAGGGAAGTTCTGAAAGCTCTACTCAGAAAGCTCAATAAGAGGTTATAGATACGACCTCAGGCTTTAGAGTCAGGCACAGACTGAAAAGTCAACTGAGCCCACAATTTGTCTCTATATACAGTCACTCTTCTCTTTCCCTTCTTTCCTTCTATCTTTATTTATTCTTTCCCCCTTTCCTCTCTTCCTTCTTTCCTGTTTTACTTTCTTATAATCACAGACCAGTTTTTCATGGAAACATAAAATAAAAATTTATTTTATTGGTGCAATGCAATTATACACGGTAGTGAAATTCTATAAAAACTGTTTACTATTAACACTTGATAGTTCAAACTCCACCTTTAAATTTTCTCTGACAGAAATATGGAAGATTTTGTCTGAGTTGTGCTGCCTCCCACCCCCAACGAATCAGAGCAATCGGTCATGTAGGACTCAGATCAGTTCTTCACTTAGAACCTTCTGAAGCCACCCATCTTTCAGATTTCCTTTGCCATTCCATCCCATTCTTGGGACTGTGTGTCAGCCCTATGCTAAGCCAGGTGAACCTGGTGGCCAGCACATACTTACTTAGTATGTTGTTGCAGAGCTCATTAGAAGCTTTTGAGAGCCGGGCGTGGTGGCACACGCTTGTAATCCTTGCGCTTGGGAGGTTGAGACAGGAGGATCGCACAGGTTCGAAGCCAGCCTCGGCTACTTAGTGAGACCGTTTCCAAATAAAATATAAAAAAATAGGTCTGGGAGTGTAGCCTGGAGGTAGAAAGGCTCTGGGTTCCACCCCTAGTACCACCAAAAGAAAAAGAAAAAAGAAAAAAAAAAAAAAAAAGAAGCTTTTGAGCAGCCAAAGGAGAGGTAGGAATGAGACTAGTGGTAAGTTGGGAGTGGTGGTACACACCTCTAACCCAGTACTTGGGAGGTTGAGATAGGAGGATCACAGGTTTAAGGCCAGCCTCAGCAACTTAGCAAGACTTTCAGTAACCTAGCAAGACCCTGTTTCAAATTAAATAAAAAATTATAATTAAAATAAAAAGGGCTGGGGGTATGAAGTGAAGGTAGAATGCCCTGAGGTTCAATCCCTAGTGATAAGCTTCTCCTCTGAATCTGTTTTTATTCTGTCTTGCTTCTGCTTATATGTACAGGACAATTCAGGGCTCTGGACCCAGGAATCACCAGATTTTGCTGAGCAGAGCTCCATGATGCTGGAAGCACAAGAGAAAACTTCACTCTGAGCACAGAACCCCAGGTGCACTGGTTGCCTGCTATGGGGGGGAGCAGTTAGGTTGCACCAAGTGACCTGGCTCTGCTTCATGACTCATGGCAGCAACTCTCGCACTTTGATTACGGCCCGTGTTGGATACATATTCGATCCTATGGGAGCTGGGCCAGGAGACAAACCTGAATAAGCAATATAGTCCCATTTTCAAAATCTCCATCCTTTCAAACAGCTGCAGTGCTGTTGTTACTGGGTCAAGCTGGGCTTCCTTGTTATTTTTTTCCCTAGATGTCCTTTTCCATTTCCTTCTCAGTTCCTAAAGTTCTGTGAAAGAGAAGAAATAGTATTTCACTGTGATTAAAAATTTTATTTGTCCAATTAACTTTGTTGTTAAGCATCGTTTCCCATGAAGGATGGAGTAGGTAGGAAGGAGCAGGGAGACTATTTGCTGATCATCGCACACACTCGCCAAAGCCTGGAGCAAGAGACACCACTTATTCTCATGGTTCTCGAATATGTACAATATTATCTTATTCCCACAGGAAAGATACTATTGGGAAGTAAATGAAGTATACATTGGTTGCAGAATTATGGGTGATTTTTTTTTTATTCTAGAAATTGTTCCCTACTTCCCAAGTTTCAAGTAAAGATGTCAAGTTCATATGGTGGGTTAAAAACAAGAATGAGATCAGAAATGAAAGGCTGATAATGTATGAGATGAGATTGAATAAGCTGGTTCCAGAGCTTATTCCATGAGGTAAACGGAAGTGAGTGAGAAGCTTTCTGGGCCTTGACCTGAATGAGTAGGAAATAATTTGTAATTCACAATTTATACCACAAAGCTACCTAGGACACCTCTATTAATTGGTTTAGCATTGCTATAATGAAATACCTTAGGTAGACTATAAAAACATGTCTTTTGGCTCTGAAGGTCCAAGTTCGAGGGCCTATATCTAGTGGTGGTTATATTTTTGCAGAGTTCTGCGGCAGCACAGGACATCACATGGCAGAGACACCAAGTGCACTAAGTATCTCTTCTGGTTTATCCCTCTTCTGAAGCTACCAGTATTCAATCATGGGGGCTCCACCCTGATGATCTTTTCTGATTTAAACCACCTCCCAAAGTCCCTATCTCTGAAAATCATAGATTAAGTTTCCATCTTCATAATACCTCACAATGTGGATTAAATTTCAAACATAAACCTCTGGGGTACACACTGAAACCATATGTTATGGTTAGATATAGAATCTCCAGAAGAATTCATGTATTAATATTCACAGTCAATGTGATTAAGTCATGAGGGTTGTAATCTCATCAGTGGATATACCCCATTGTAGTGGACTTACTGGTTGGTAACCAAGCACGTGGGTTGTGGCTGGAGAGGGTGGGTCCCTGGGAGTATGACCTTAGGGATTGTACTTTGATCTTTGAATTCCTTTGCTCACTTGTTCTTTCTTGCTTTTGGCCTCCATGATGCGAGAGCAGGACCTTTGCTTTTTCCTTCTCTCTGCTTCCTGCCACCATGGTCCTGAGATCTGCAGACTCTGGCCTCACATGGACTGAACCCTACATCTCTAAAAACTGAGCAAACAAATCTTCCTTCTTCTAAGTTGTGTGGTCAGTTGTTTGGGATTATAGCAGGGAAAATATTGACCAAGACAATATCCAAACCATAGCACCTCTAAAATGATGAAATTGTATAATATGAATGCTAGAGGCCAAGATGTCCAAGGAATTATTACATCCTAAAAATATTTTTTTACCTGATCATTTTCCAGATGATTTGTGGGATCAGTCCTGTAGAGATGATCCTTCAAAGTGAAAATGGATATATTTTGGTTTGGAGGTATAGCTCAGCATTCATTCCCTAGCTACAAAGAAAAAAAAAAGGCAAAGAAGGCTTAGAGATATGATGGTGCCATTAAAAGGCTAGACATTCCTGTATTTTATATTTTACTCTGCATCCTTGGTTAAGCTATTAGAAATAATCCAAGTAGAAAGGGAAAGGTCATAAAGAATAGTCTAAAGGAAAGTGCTAAGGAAGTTCAGTAGATTCACATGGACAGAGGAAACCAGAAATGGATAGCCTCAGGGGCGATGATTGTGGTCTTCTTAAAAAAATAAAAAGACCAATTAAATTAGTTTCATGGCTCCTTTTCTTGGCAGGCAATGTGAATACATTAAGATGAAAGGTAGTTATCATCACCAACCTTGTGATCTCAACTGGAGCTTATGTACATATTGCTCCTCAGAGGATGAGCTATACAATTATGTAGCACTGACAGGCAGGTATAGCAGCCATACTATGGGTAGAGGCATAGCAATATACATATGGTTTGAGGATATGGTTGACGGATATGCATTCTTCCTTTTAAAAAAAGTTTTAATTGACAAATGGTAATTGTATACACTTATTTATAGGGTATGATGTGATGTTTTGATATATGTATACAAAGTGGATTGCTAATGTGGAACATATCCAGTACCATACATATTTTTGTAGTGGGAATATTAAAAAAAACTCACAACAAATATGAAATATACAACATATTAACTACAGTCACCATGCAGTGCAATAGGTCACTAAAACTTATTCCTCTTCTTTAACTGAAACTTCATATCCTTTGACCATCATCTCACAATTCTCAACCACTTGTCTCAGCCCCAGCTTCTAGTAACTTCCTTTCTAGGCCTATTCAAAAATTCTGAGATTCCACATATAAGCAAGATCAAATGGTCATTGTCTTGCTGTGCCTGACTTACTTCATTTAGCATAATGTCCTCCAGTTCAATCAACATTTTTGCAAATGACAAAATTTCCTCCTATTTCGAGGCTGCCTAATATTCCATGGTGCCTATATATACATTTTTTTTTCTGGTACTGGGGATGGAACTTAGAGGCATTCTACCTCCGAATTATATCCCCAACCCTATTTTTTATTCTTTATCTTTGAAACAGGGTCTCACTGAGTTGCAGAGGGCCTCACTAAGTAGTAGCTGAGGCTGTCCTTGAACTGTGATCCTCCTGTCTCAGCTTCCCAAATGCTGGGATTACAAGCATGTGCCACCACGCCCGGTTCCTATATACACATTTATTTATCCATTCATCCAATGATGGACACTTTGTATTCATAAATATGCTTTAAAAATGTTGGCATGAGCCGGGTGTGGTGGCACACGCTTGTAATCCCCGCGCTTGGGAGGCAGAGACAGGAGGATCGCGCAGGTTCGAAGCCAGCCGTGCGCGCTGGCTTAGGAGACCCTGTTTCCAAATAAAAAAATGTAAAAATAGGTCTGGGAGTGTAGCCCGGAGGTAGAAGGGCTTCCAGGAACCCCAGTACCACCAAAAAAAAAAAAAATGTTGGCATGAGCCAGGCGTGGTGGCACACACTTGTAATCCCAGCATATGGGAGGCAGAGACTGGAGGATCACAGTTCACGGACAGCATCAGCTACTTAGCAAGACCTTTTGCAATTCAGTGAGACCCTGTTTCAAAAATTAAATGACTAAAAAATAGGGCTAGGGGTGTAGCTCGGAAGTACAATGCCCCTGGGCTCCATCCTTAGCACCCAAAAAAAAAAAAAAAATGCTGTCATGAACAAGAGGTGCGCCAACTTACAGAGCTAGCATATCTTGCCATCAGACGTTAGATAAAAAGAAAATCCAAACAGTGACTATGACCACACGCCACACAGCTTAGTCACCCCAGAAACAGAAGCTTTTGTTTGACTGGGGCAGAAGGAGCAAAGAGGAGGAGTGAAGGTGTGATCTAGATAGACAGAGAGCTAGGGATTAAGTTCTGAAAGATCTTACTGGCCAAAGGCTGGCCTTTTACCCTCAGTGGGGTCAGGAGTTCTGGGAGGACTTTGAACAGCTCATGAAATATATCAGTACAAAGAATCCAGTTTCCAAACAGATGCTAGGTGAGGAAATCCAGTCTAAATAAAAACAAGGATGTCTAATCAGATGAATGCAGGTGAAAGTAGTTTACTGAAGAAGATGGGATGTTCAATTTGAAGCCTGTTAATTTGACTTTAGTCTTGTGCAATCTTCTCAATGAATAAGAAAGAGTGAAGAAGGGGAAGGCAGTGTTAGACGTTTAAAGAGAGAAAAGTTGTGACACAGAAAGGTGGATAGAGATGGAGACGTGGAGAAATGAGTGGTTTGAGGATTTGAACTAAAAGCCTGGCAGAAAATGTTTTAAAAGTTTAAATAGACAGAAACACTGTGTGCCAATATCATTCAAAATTCATTATGATCAGTCAGAAAATTGTGGCTTCTCCTGTTTTCCAATCTCTGAATACAGGCTTGTTATTGTTAAAGAGGGTGGTATGCACACATCTGAGGAAATAAGTTGCCTGTGCTTATGCTTACCTTTTCCATTAAACTAACGAGGCAGAGATGGGACTATGGGACACAATCTAACCAGACTCATGGCTTATAAAAGGGAGAGAGGCTGAAAAGAGCATTCAGAGGATGAAAAAGGAAAACAGTACTTATATGCCTTCCTTAAACTAGAAGTTCTAAAATGGGCAAAGAAAATCTCTTGGGAGTACTTATATTTATATATTGATATAGATATACACACATATGTGCATGCATATATATGTGTATGTATGTGTATATATATATGTACAGATTTTTCTTTCAGAAGGGGCCTCCCTCAAGTTTTTGTATTTTAGCCAGTAGAATTACTGGATAAAACATACTTCAAATTCAACTCGGGCCTATAAGCAAAACCTATACAACACAAGGCAGCAAACAAACTAAAGAAAACACAAGGAGACAATAAGGCTATATGAGTCACTGACTAACCAATTTTCCAAGGAATTCAAAGTGGTGGTTGCAAAGACACCTTATGAAAACCTCTCTCACTACCTTGAAATGAAGCCAGGTACCAGGTACCTGCAGGTGGAGGGGCATCGCTCCCCACCAGTTTCTAGGTAGGTAGGAAATGACATCTAGGGTCATAGTGATTCTGCTGGGCCCACTCTCTGCCTCTATACAGGATACCAGGCAGTACCTTCTTTCATTTCATCACCAAGTGGTGATGAAAATGACTCCCTTTTAGTGGAGTTTCACTTGCCACAGAGGCTGGGCATCTCACCACACAGTTCTGAGCCCTCCTCTCCCAGCTCCAGCTTCCCAGAGAATTATACATACTTAGGTCCGTCTGCACTGCTGTGAACTACAGCAATGGACAAGCTGAGTTTGCTGTAGTTTCCCTCTCCCTGGAGCTCCAAAGAGTGTAGAGCCCCTTAGTCACCATTCTCAACAGCACATGGCAGAGCAGAGATCCATCTAGCCAATGAACCTCAATAAGGACAATTTTAATACCTGGTGGAATTTTAATAACTGGTGGGTAGTAGCTACAACAGTTATATTATTGGATACTGGCTATTGCACATGTTCTACAGAGGCCTTAAAACACTACAAACTATGAAGCTGTAATTTTAGAAGCACTTTGGGCCAAAAGGGGTAGGGATTTAAGGAGCAGCATCTCACACACCTGTACTGTTTGGTCCATAATAAGGTATCCTACCTCCTCTAGGTGTACATGTTTCTCGTCATCTTCCTAATGAAGTTGAAGATAAAAGATGACAT
This sequence comes from Muscardinus avellanarius, assembly GCF_963383645.1. Classification (NCBI taxonomy): domain Eukaryota; kingdom Metazoa; phylum Chordata; class Mammalia; order Rodentia; family Gliridae; genus Muscardinus; species Muscardinus avellanarius. The sequence continues at coordinate 113,089,262 of NC_137792.1, read as the reverse complement.
ACAGAGGCCTGGCCACCCTCTCCACTCAACACAGCAGTCTTCTGCCCCGCCACTGGTCAAATAAAATGGTCTCATTTGTCATAGATTCAAGAAATATACCCAAACACCTTGCACAGCGAACAAGTAGCTTCCTAGCAAGCAGTTCTACATGTCTTAGAAACCAGCAATGTGTGATGCTCTTTTTCTTTTTCTTTTTCTTTACTTTTGGTACTGGTGATTGAACCTAGAGACGTTCACCTCCTAGTTACACCTCCAGCCCTATTTTTTATTCTTTAAACAAGGTCTCACTAAGTTGCGGTGGGCCTCACTTAGTAAATAAGGCTGGTCACAAACCTGCAATCCTCCTGTCTCAGCCTCCCAAGTACTGGGATTACAAGTGGGCACCACCATACCTGGCTGCAATGTGTGCTCTCTGATAGCAATTTATTTAATCATCAAGAGCATATGGAGTCTTATGAACGTAAGTTTCTTTGGTATCCTGCACTCATACATTTGAGGAGAAACTATATCAGCTGGGTGTCCTCGATATTCCAACTTAAGGAAAAGTATGGATGTGTCTTTAAACAGGGCATGCAAAACTTTTTCCAGGCTTTACATTATACTAAATCTACCAACTCACCTGCCAGTCACAACACTCTCCAGCCTTTAACATTTCCAAACCTACTCAGGCCATTCACACATTTGCCTAGTTATACTTCTTTTTTTTTTTTTTTGGTGGTACTGGGGTTCATGGAAGCCCGTCTACCTTCGGAATACACTCCAAGACCTATTTTATAGGTTTTATTTGGAAACAGGGTCTCTTAAGCCAGCGCGGCTGGCTTCGAACCTGCATGATCCTCCTGTCTCTGCCTCCCAAGCGCAAGGATTACAGACGTCCGACACCACGCCCGGCCTTGCCTAGTTATACTTCTTTTGCTTCAGACCCAGTTTTCACAGATCATTTGGTCAATGACATTAGCTCAGACTATGGAACGCTGAATTTTACAGGGGCCACTATTTGAGGGTAGCCCAGTTTGGGATGTCCCTTCACTGGGCACTCCACTCCTACAAAAGAACCAGAGCCAAGTGACGGGTCTACAGCTTTTCAAATCCCCTGTTCCCAAGACTGGGAATGATGAAGAGGGTCCTATAGCTGCCCACCACACATGCACTTATTTATTTTACTCCATTTATGATGATGTTGTCATCATTGTGGTTTCCACTTCCATGCTCAGCAGACATATTCCTGGTCACTTGTGCAAGTGCTTTGAAACTTTCAAAACTACCTAGGAAACATTGTTCCAAAACATTCCAAACACATCCAGAATTCAAATTTCCTTGGAAGCAAGACCATTCCTAATGTTTTCAACAATAATTTCTGGAAGAAGCTGAATCTTCTTAGGTAGTTAGGTTAGAGATGAACAAGGAAGAAAGGACAGGATAGATAGGCGAAGCAGGGAGTCAGGCCAGCCTTTAGGAGAAGAAATGGAGAGATTTCCCCATCAAGCTATGGTTAGAGACCCCTAGAGATATCAGAAAGCTAAAACACCAGTTTACGTGTATTTAATGATGGGGATTGTGCCTGTAATGATTGCTAATAAGGGCAGTATGAATTGGTAATAAGAATAAGCTTTCATACTTAAGCAAAACAATAACATCCTTTTCTCTTTCTCTAAGCTGTCAGCCAAAAACTGCAGCCAAGGTTGACCTTGGTCAGCTAAAAGTTGCCATGTTAGCCTAGATGAACACTGAAATGTTAAAACACAGATACCAGCCAGGTGTGGTGGAGCACACTTGTAATCCCAGCATTTCAGACGTTGAGACAGGAGCTGTATTAGTGAGGCCCTTTGCAACTCAATGAGACCCTGTTTCAAAATAAAGAATAAAAAATAGGGTTGGCAGGTATCTCAGAGGTAGAATGCTCTTGGGTTCCATACCCAGTACTGCAAAAACAACAATAACAAAAATAAATAAATAAAACTAGAGAACTATACTTAGAAAAAGAATTTGACTCTCACAACAGTTTAGACTAAAGTTAAAAGATTAAAAGCAAGCTACAGTAACCCAGTATTAATTACTAATAACACAAAATAGTTTTAGCCCCTAAAACCTCCATACTTTAAAAGACGATATCGCTGTGTCTTTCTTTTCTTTATTATAAAACCAGCTTTCAACATAGTAACTTCCAGCAGACAGAGATAGGGAGAAGCTGAGAACTCACCAAGGACACATGGCGACAGTACGTGCCGTAGGAATAAAATAAAACAAAGAACAAAGTGGGCTTCCACCACGCAGCCCCCTGACCTTGCTAACCAAGTAACACTTTTTAATCAGAGATGGCCGGCCTCTCTTCCTGTGAGGATGAACAAAGAAGGCTACAGAAAAGGCTCACACAGCAGATAGCCCGCGGGCCGCACCTGCTTTGGGTGGGAAAAGAGGACAATTGGCTAAGCAGGATGGGAGAAGGGAGATAACGAATTGTTATAAAATATATCATGTGTTCAAAGACCTCACTGTCTTACTTTCAAGGCACAGTGTGTTGCCTCTGCTCTAGTGCTTTAATTGCTCTGTTTCCCCCTTATAATAAGAAAACTTTGCTTAAGCTTGCAGCAGTGCAGTTCTAGCTGTTTTATTCTAAACTAGCTAAGAACAAGAACCCATGGCGACATCTTAAACTGTTACACTTAATGTATGCCCATCAATCCCCAAGATGTACAAAAAGTAACTTCTGGCAATTCCAATGCCATTATAATATCTCTCACGAGGCTGGCATGGTAGCGCACACTTGGGAGGCTGAGACAGGAGGACTGTAGGGTAGAGGACAATCTCAGCAAGTAGTAAGACTCTTATCAACCTAATAAGACCCTGTTTCAAAATAAAGATAATAATCCGGGTGTGGTGGCACATCTTTGTAATCTCAGCATTCAGGAGGCTGAGACCGGAGGATCGGTGGTTCATGAACAGCCTCAGCTACTTAGTGAGGCCCTGTTTCAAAATAAAGAATAAAAAATAGGGCAGGGGGTGTAGCTTGGAGTTAGAATGCCCCTGGGCTCCATCCTAAGACCTCCCCCCCCCAAAAAATAAATAAATAAAAACAAAATAAAAATAATAAAATAGAAGCCAGGTGTGGTGGCACACTCTTGTAATCCCAGCATTCGGGCGGCTGAGACCAGAGGATCGCAGTTCGTGGACAGCCTCAGCTACTTAGTGAGGCTTTCTGCAACTCAGTGAGACCTGGTTTCAAAATAAAGAATAAGGCCGGGCGTGGTGGCACACGCTTGTAATCTCCATGCTTGGGAGGTGGAGACAGGAGGATCATGCAGGTTCGAAGCCAGCCGCACTAATTTAAGAGACCCTATTTCAAAAAAAAAATTATACACACACACAATAGGTCTGGGAGTGCAGTCCAGAGGTAAAAGGGCTTCTAGGAACCCCAGTACCACCAAAAAAAAAAAACAACAAAAAAAAAGAAAGAAAGAGAAAAAGAGAGAAAGAAAGAAAGAAAGAAAGAAAGAAAGAAAGAAAGAAAGAAAGAAAGAAAAAAAAATAGAGCAAGGGTTGTAGAGTTTGGAGGTCGAATGCCCCTGGGTCGCATCCCCAGACCTGAAAAAATAATAAGCATAATAATAAAATAGGTCTGGGGATGTCACTCAGAGGCATAATGCCTCTGGGATAAGTCCCTAGTACCACACACACAAAAACAATAATAATATTGCTCACACTGAAATTTTTGATAGTCCCCCCAAGTGGGTTTTGCTTAGGTACCAATAGATAACTTTCCAACATAGCAAATTTAACACAGGCTTACTAATATATGGCAAGAAACCATAGCAACTGTGGTTACTGTTAAAAAATAAATGCCCCAAATGTAAAATACATGAGAGGAAGTCTGCCAAAGAGAATATAAAAAATCATCTGGAACACTGAACTGAGACCTCTACTCCTGAAACTGCGCTCTCTAAATGGAGCATACGCCCACCTTTCTACCTGGACTTGCTATATTAAAATGGTACACTCAATTCACTCAATAAACCCTTTGTGCTTATCCGACTCCTGTCTCTAGTCAGAAATCTTTCTTTCTGGAAGACAAACAAACTGAGGAAACTGCAGCCGCCTGTTACAAGACCACCTAGTCTGAATGGATATGGATATACATCTGTCGCCTTTCCTTGTCACATAACCCAGTTTTATTTTCTGTCACTATTATCTGAAATCATAATTTATGTATTGTCTCCATCCACTGGAATGAGAAGTCCCTAAGAACAGGGGCCTGGTACATCACAGCGTGCTATGTGAACATGTTTCCTGAAGGAAAGGCTGTGTAAACAGCTGGGTGGGTGACACCATTAGAATGGGTTCCAATGCTATCTCTTTCTTGCAATCAAGCTCCAGGTCCTAATCTACAAAATAAAGGGATAGGAGAAACTGCCTGCCCTTAGCTTCAAGGCAGAGACCATGCTGCTGCCTGGGGAATCCCATAGAGCTAATGCCAGTGCGCAGGCAGAGCTATGTCTATAGTCACACTACTCAGATATGATTTCAGAACTAAGATCTTACCCCTTGAGCAAAGGTCACTGTTACGGTGTGAGATGATATGGTTTGGGGGAAACTGTCCCCGAGGACCCCTGTTAGGGTTCCAGACATAATTTCCCTCAGAACACACACACACACACACACACACACACACACACAAAAACCAAACAAACAAACAACAACAACAAAAAAAACAGAAAAACCGCGGGTTCTTGCCCGGACTCTTGCTGAAGACTTAAAGACGTTTATTAAAAAGATAGAAATACAGAAGACAGTTAAGGCCCCATGCCATTCAGAAATGGCACGGGGGTGGGGGTGGGGTGGGGGGGGTGGGTTCGAGGGAATTCACAAAGTCCCTGCATGCTGAGTGTTCTTATCCTGACAAAGTCTGGGGCAGGCCTTTGATAGGAGGATATGCTGCCCTATCTCTAGCCCAGGTATCAGCTTTGTCTTTATTCCAGTGGGATCACTCCCTCTGGGGGGGAGGGGGTCTCAGGCACAGACCCCCCACACCTCTTGTTACATTCTAAGTTAAATTGCTTCTCTGGAATCTGGGATTTCCTTTGATTCTTGAGGAACTAGGCCTCTCTTTAGAAATGTAAAAAGGCAGCAGCCAGGCATGGTGGTACAGGCTTGTAATCCCAGCATTTGGGAGGCTGAGACCAGAGGATCAAGGTTTGAGGATAGCCTCAGTTACTTAGTGAGGCCCTCCCCAACTTGGTGAGAATAAAAAATAGGGCAGGGGGTGTAGCTCAGAGGTCAAATGCCTCTGGGTTCCAAAAGAAAAGAAAAGAAATGTAAAAAGGCCCTAGGCTCCTTCTATTCTTTTGCTAATTATCCATGGAGAAATCTGTTGGCCCTCTCCCAACAGCCACTGGCTTTCTTCACTACAAAGATGTATTTTTAAAATTGGAAATCCTTCCCAATACTGGTACATTAATACATTTTGAAACCTCTTCCCAATACTGGTACAGTGACTACTAAGAGAAGCAGAAGCTTAACAAAAATAAGCTCGGACCCTGAGGAGCAGCAGCAGCGTTGGAATTTCAAACAGCGAGATAAACCCTGTTCCACACTTCCCATCAGCCACAGCGCTTACCCCTGACCCGGAACTGCTGCCTTTAAAAAGGAGGAACTTCCTGCCATTGTTATGGCTTCCGGAGTCAAACTTCCCGAGACTCACTATTCCCACAGTTGCAAATGGAGACCCCGTAGCAATGTAGTGGGCACCCTGGTCAGAGGGCGAAAACTTTATCCTTCCCATTTACCTTGCTCCAGTCCCTCAGTGGACCACACAGCAGTCAAAAGAAGAGAAATCGGGCTCCAAGAGAAAATTCTGACGGGACTTTCTGCTATGGCTAGTGAAACTTTAGCCACAAGATGGCAGTAAGAGTCCACAAAAGCACACGACTCCTCGCTTCCCCCGCCATTCCTGTTTGAAAAAAAATTCATTCCTCAGTCAAAAATGCTTTGTTCGGAAAAAAAATTCTCTTCAGGAAGGCAAAGCTCTTCCTCACCTGGGCCTCACTCCCACTTTTTCTGGACTTAAATACATATTAAAATATGATAAAAGAGTAATAGAAAATATATATATATATATATTTTAATATGAGTTTAGAAAAAAATATATTTTTTAAATATGAGTTTCTTGACTGCTAGCCTGTTTCTGCTTTCACAAATAAGCAGGTTAAGCACAGCACCAAGTCACCATAAGTTTGAACTGTTTCCTCTTTTACTGTTCACTAAATGAAACTCAGCATGCTGAGTGCTGGTGTTGAGAATTCAGAAATTTAAATTGGGCCTTGACACTCCTTCAATTAAAACACTTCAAATTGAAATTAAACAATTAACCACTTACTTTGACTTACACATTCTGGATCCTGGCTGTATCTGCCTTCACTTCTATTTAGTGCTTGCACAGATAAGCTGTCTGGTGACTATGACTGTTTCCTGGGAGTATGTCAAACTTGCTACCAGGGTGGAGTGTTTGCAACTGCTGCCTGAAATACATGTATACTGTGCTCCTTCTCAGTCAAGGCTAAGTTTAAATATCTCTTCAATGAAGCTCATGATCAAACTTCTCCTTGTATACTCATTCAAAATAATCTTTTGTATGTTCCACATTTGGAACAGCATGCGAGTACTGTGAAAATGCACCTTCTCTATTATGTTCATTACTGACTTCCCTGCATTGAGTAAAATGCCTGGTACAGAATATATAATATGTACTCAATTATTGAATAAATGCCTTGTATACAATATCCTGAAAAAAAAAACTTAGTGAAATATGCTTTTAAGATGTGTTTTTATTTCACTGTATGAAAATTCTTTATGTGAGTGTGTGTGTGTCCCAGGAGATTGAACCCATAGGCATTCTACCTCTAGGCTACATCCCCAGCCCTATTTTATTTTTATTTTGAAACAGAGTCTTGCTAGGCTGATGAAAATCTCACTATTTGCTGAAGCTGGCCTTGAACCTACAATCCTCCTGTCTTAACTTCCCAATTATTGGGATTACAAGCATGCACCACCACGCCTCGTTGTATGTAAATTTTAATGTCATAGGAAAAGACAGTATAGAGAGCTTTAGTTAATATTTTGAGGGATGTGCAGATTTACTTATTTTTACTCTCAAATGAGTCAGAAATAATAAGAGGGATGGTAGGTGAATGTAAGTATGGATAAATATGTGATAAAAGCAAAAACAGTAGCATGCTAATGGTAGGATCTAATGTTAAATATATGAGTTTACTATAAAATTGTGTCTACTTTTTTTTTTTTTGCGGTACTGGGAATGGAACCCAGAGGCATTCTACCTCTGAGTGGTACTCCTAGCCCTAATTTTTTTATTTTATTTATTTATTTATTTATTGGTGGTACTGGGCTTCCTGGAAGCCCTTCTACCTCCGGGCTACACTCCCAGACCTATTTTATATTTGTATTTGGAAACAGGGTCTCTTAAGCCAGCGCAGCTGACTTCAAACCTGAGCCTTCCTCCTGTCTCTGCCTCCCAAGGGCAGGGATTACAAGTGTGCGCCACCACGCCTGGCTGAAGAGACTTTTAAGAAGTCAAAGGATCAAAATTCATTAGAGGGAAAAAAAATCAGACATTCAACTAAATAAAATAAAAATTCTAAATGGCAATACCACAAAAGTCAAATGGTAAATAATGAATTAATAAATACACTGGTAAAATAAAGCATTGGTAAAATGTGTAACAGATAACAGGCTAATTTGATCATATGTGAGTTTTTACAAATTTACTTCATAAAAAAAGCCAACTCAATTTTTGGAAATGTGCAAAGGGTTTGAATAGCCCGTTCAAAATAAGCAGGAAGCATATGAAAAGGTGCTCATTCTCACTGGTAGAATATAGAATAAAGTTAAAGTCAGATCTCTTATTATGTTTGGTAAAACATCTCTCAAGTGTGATCATATTTAGCTCTAAAGGGGATGCAGGGCTTTGTGAAAATGAGTATAGTTATGTTGCTTTGTATGTATGTCTGTAAAAAAAAATACATAACCAAAACTGGATACTCTTCCACACAGCAATACTGTGACTTGGAATTCATCCAAAGAAGAATGTTTATTAATTATCACATTCTAAGTAGTGGCAAAAAAAGCTGGAAACAAAGGAAATGTTCAATTGTAATAGGAAAATAGATTAAATTGAGATATGGCCATGTCATGAAATAGTTAGTGGCTATTAAAAACAGTGAGCATTGTGGCTCAAGTCTGTAATCCTAGTTACCTGGGAGACTGAGGCAGAAGGATCAGAAGATTGAGTCCAGGCTGGAGAACTTTGTGAGACCCTGTATATATAAAAAAAATCTATAAAAGAGAGCTCAGATATAGTGGTAAAGCACATTGTCTAGCATGTGCTACACCCTGGGTTCAATCACCAGTACAACAAATAAAAACAGCATGGGCTAGGGAAGTGGTTTATCGGTAGAGCATTCACCCAGCTTGTGTGAGGCCCTGAGTTTGACTCTCAACACCACATAATAATAATAACAACAACAACAATAATAATACCCACCAACCACCACAACAATAATAATACCCACCAACCCAGTCACAAACCTCTGTGGCCACCCATTTTCTTGACCTACACAGATGATTCTCCCTACCAGTCTGACTCTACTTTGTTTGTCTCAGACCCAATTTTCCCAGGAGAAAAGGACCCATAGATATTAGTTCTGACTGTGGAACCCAGAATCTTATTATGGCCATTCTTGGAAGGGGCATTCCTAGGATTTCCCTTCACTATGCACCCAACTCCTACAAAAGGAGAACCAGATCTAGTGCAGGGTCTATAGTTTCTCAATTGCCGCCCTCCTTTCAGACTGAATGTGTTAGTCAGCTTTTCATCTTTGCCCATATAACCTGACAACAACAGAGAGAAGGAAAGCTGCTTAGCTCATGGAAGCCAGGAAGCTGAGTGAGAGAGAGAGAGAGAGAGAGAGAGAGAGAGAGAGAGAAGGGAGAGGACAGAGAGAGGGAAGGTAGAGGGAGAGAGAGGGAGGAAGGGGCCAGGACAGACACAAGTCCTCAAGGCCCATGCCCTCAGTGACATGCCTCTAGTGGTGCCCCAACTGTGAACCTGGATGCACTGGGAACCAGGCTTTCAACATAAGAGCTTTTGGGGAAGATTTCAGATTAAGCCAAAACATCAGGGAGTACAAGGAAGGATTCTATGCTGCCCACCATACAATATGCACTTTAAATCTGCTATTCTGATGGTAGTTGAGAGTCTAGGAGCAACTGCAGGGAACGAAAAAGAAAACTTAACTATATGGTGTGACAATCTATGTGTCTCTTGGTAAGGAACCAGACAAGGTGTGGAGATTCCTCTCCGGAACTTGGGAGGGGGAAACCTGAAATGACGGATTTATTCTCTAAACCTAGGTTTTTATACCCTTCTCCAGTTAGGTTAAGCATCAGATCCTAGTAGAAAAGAGTAAACACCAAGGTACAATAGAGGGGTGGTTAAGTGAAGGACATGTAAATCACTAAGATACAATCATAAGCAAGACAAAAAGACCTGTGACATCACAGGTCTTGTGATTAAGATCAGCCCCAGGATTACAGGTCTTGTGGTTAAGATCAGCCCCCTGCCCTCACTGGTGGGCCTTAGAGGGCAAATTCCGGAAAGGACAGGAGTCACACCCAGAGTTTTGGAGGATTCAGCATTTCATAGAATCTCCTTTAACTCTTTCGGAACTTTCATCCTCCCTCAACAAGGAAACTAAAAAGAAGCCTTTTCCCCCAACAAGGTCATCAAAGCCTTGCAGCATCATTCCCAACATCTTCAACAGCCATTTCTGGGAGAAACCAAATCTGAACCTAGTCTAAATGTGGAGACATCCACAGCATTTCAATGTCACATCACCCGTATTTTTAAAATTTTCTTATTGTCACTTATCACTATCTGAAATTACATGGCTAGTTTGCCCACTGTCTGTCTCCACCCACTAGAATGAGTGGTCCCTGAAAACAAGATCCTCTGGATCCCAGGCATTGGAGGAGAAACCTCGGCGGAGCCAGGGAAGTGGTCTAAGGGAAGGGGAGGAGGAAGACTAAGGTTCATCAATGGAACTGCCACCATTAACCACGTGTACATATGTAAAAATACCAATGTCAATCTCGGTACTCTGTTGGGAAGGAAGGAGATGGGGAATGGGGCTAGCAAATGCGGTGTGCACGTATGTCATTGTCAACATGACTTACATTATGATGTGAGACTAATATGGTACGGTGAAATATGTTGCGGTGTGTGAGGGGAGAAATAATTCCCCCAACATAACCACGCAAACAGAAAAACCCCGCGTTCTTGTCCTAAGCTGAGTATACATAGCTTGGACACCTGCAGAGGATTTAAAGAAGTTTATTAAAAAGATAGAAATACAGAAGATAGTTACAGCCCCATGGCATGGGGGGAGGGTGGTCGGAGCCAATTCACCACCCCCAAGATACAGCACGTGGACTGGACTTTCTATACCCATGACCTTCATCTTGTTTATGTAACTCTGACTTCCCGGTAAGGTACCTCCCCCAGCAAGGTGTGGCAAGGTGTCTCCCTTCACGAAGGTCAACCCCTCCAACCATCTAAGCTAGCTCACCGAATCTTGTAGCTCTGTCTTTAGACAGAGAAAAGCCTAGTTCTCCTCTCCTATTGACTTGTTAATTACTTTTAGCTAGGTTAATTTACACTGCAATAGTTGCCTGCTTTTAGGCAGAAACCAAGCCCTTGCACAGATTTGCCCCTCACCCAATTTTTTGGGAATATATTAATAATCATAGCTTTCTCAAATCTTCCTAGGCCACTCCCAAGACTGATACATATAACGCACCAATAAAAATATTAAAAATAAAGAAAATGCTTTTGAGCATTAAAAAAAAAAAAAGAGGCCGTCTCTCCTTACCTGTCTTTGCCTTCCAGGGCCTGGCACAGCTCAGGGTTCACAGTGGATAGATGCTTCACGAAGGAAAAGATGTGTGGGTGGTTGGTGCCCTTAGAAGGGGTTCCTGGGCTAGCTGGCTTCTCTTCCCTCCTCTCAAGATCCAGGACCTGACCACAAATGAAAGAAACAGGACACCCTTCCCTCCATAATGCTTCAAGGCAAACAGCACACAGCTGATTGCGGAATCCCAGAGAGCACTAAGGCGGCTGCCCAGGCAGAACTGAGTCCATCTTCACATTAGCCCCGGAGATGACCCTGAGAGAGGGTCCCTGGACTAAAAGTCTCCCCCCTTCTCCCTTTCACTACTTACAGTAAAGGCTGCCTCCGTGGGAAGCAGAAAACATCGCTGATGAAATAAGCTCAGGCCATGAGTACCGGGTAGCAGCCTAATTCCATGCAGCCCTGATGAATACGACCACATTTTCCATCAGCAATGGTGGTCTAGCCCCCACCCCTCACCCTCGCTGACCTTCTGCCCTTGAAGAGCAAAAACTTCCTGCTGCTGTTGCTACAGTTTCCGGGTCAGAGGCCATGAACTCCGGGACTTCTTCTGCTTGTTAATGGACTCCAGGACGCAGCTACTACCTGTGGGGTGGGATACCTGGTCAGAAAGCTGTCCTTTTATTCTTCCCATTTATCTAGCTCCGGTCCCTCAGTGGGCCTCTCGAGGTCTAAACTGAAATCTGGTTCAAAGACAAAGTCCTAGCGGACTTTCTTCTACCGGTGAACCTTTGGCCACATGGTGGCAGTCAGAGACCACAAATTCATGCAACCCTGCTCTTTATCCCAGCCCTTGCGTTTGAGGGGGGGGAAATAGCATATTTTTTAAGAGAAAAAGAATTCCCTTCTCCCTGGAGGCACAGCTCTTCTAGATATGGATCTAATTCGTGCTTTTGTCAACTAAAATCTCTTCTAGCAGTCTAATCCACAGAAGAAACAATATAGATGGATACAAATACTTGTATCTTTGTACTCTCTCTCTCTATATAGTATATATTTTGTGTCCTATATATTTATATATGATTTATTTATAATATAAAATATATTTATATATTATATAATAAATATTTAATATATAATTATATATCATAGGATAATTATATATTATATCTAATATTTGTTTATGATATAATTATATGGCTACATATCATATATATGTATTTTATATATTATATGACATATAATAATATGATTGTATATAAAATTATATAATAAGTTATATAATTTTTTGGGTGGTGATGGTGGTGGTATGGGGATTGAACCAAGGGGCATCTGCCTCTGACTTACACCCCCAGGCCTATTTCATTTTTTAAATTTTTTTATTTATTTAATTTTTTGTGGTACTGAGGGTGGAACCCAGGGGCTTTTCTGCCTCTGGGCTATACTCCCAGACCTATTTTATACTTTATTTGGAAACGGTCTCACTAAGTTGCTGAGAGCCTCACTAAGTAGCTGAGGCTGGCTTTGAAATTGTGTGATCCTCCTGTCTCAGCCTCCCAATCGCTGGGATTACAAACAGGCGCCAACACGCCGGGGTTCATTTTTATTTGAAGTAGGGTCTTTCTAGGTTGATGAGAGTCTCACTACTTGCTGAGGCTGTCCTCAAACCTGCAATCTTCCTGTTTCCTCCTGGGAGTACAGGTGTGTGCAACCACACCCAGCTGAGATAAATTTTTTAAATTTTTTTTATCTATTTTTTTTTTTACTTTTGTGTGTGTGTGTGTGTCTGAGAATGGAACCAGGGGCATTCTACCTACGAGCTACACTCCCAGCCCTATTTTTTATTCTTTATTTTGGTTTTTTTTGTTTGTTTGTTTTTTTGTGGTACTGGGGGTGGAACCCAGAGGCTTTCTGCCTCCAGGCTATACTCCCAGACCTTTTTTTTAATATTTTATTTGGAAACAGGGTCTCACTAAGTTGCTGAAAGCCTCACTAAGTAGCTGAGGCTGTCCTTGAACCGTGATCCTCTAGTCTCAGCCTCACAAATGCTGGGATTATAAGCATGCACCACCACGCCCAGCTTGAGATAAAATAATTTTAATGTGAGTTTCTTTAATTGCTGGCTGGTGGGTGCTTTCTCCATGGTAATTTATTAACACTGCAATGCCAATGCTCCCTCAGGACATATTTTAACAGTTTCTTATTTTGTTCTACATTAAGTGAATCTCATCATTCTGAATATATAAGTTTGAGAACTAAGAAAATACGAATTGACGGCGCATGGTTGCACACACTTGCAATCCCAGAACTTGGGAAGGTGAGGCAGGAACAGGAAGACCACAGGTTCACAGAGAGTCTCAACCACTTAGTGAGGCCCTGTGCACTTAGTGAGACCATGTTTCATAATAAATTTTTTAAAAGGCTGGGGATGTAGTTCAGAGGTACAATGGACCTGGGTTCAAACCCAGTACCACACACACACACACACACACACACACACACAAATTACATAGAAGCAAATATATATACACATACACAAAATGAGTACACATATAACTAGGGAAATATCAGTCAGATTGACAGATAATATTAAGGTCAATTTTCTGGTTGTGATAATGTACTATAGTTCTGGAAGTTGTTACCATTAGTGAAAGGCTGTTAAAAGATACATAGCTTGCCAGGCGTGGTGGCACACGCTTGTAATCCCCACACTTGGGAGGTGGAGACAGGAGGATCGCACTGGTTCGAAGCCAGCCTCGCTGGCTTAAGAGACCCTGTTTCCAAATGAAAAGATTAAAAAATAGGTCTGGGGGTGTAGCCTGTGGGAGTGTATCCCGGAGGTAGAAGGGCTTCCAGGAACCCCAGTACCACCAAAAAAAAAAAAAAAAAAAAAAGATACATAGCTTGTACAACTGCATTTGAAGCTCTAACAATCTCAAATTTAAAAATGTTTAATAAAAACTGTAAAAACATGGGGCAATCGTGCATGACTTAAGGGTTGATGAGATTCCTAAGTAATTCAAGAGACCTAGAATACATTAGAGAAAAAAATCATAAATTCATCGATATAAATTTATTATAATTCTAAAGCCAGGTATGGTGAAACATGCCTATGATCTCAGTACTTAGAAGGTTGGATTACAGGTTCAAGGAGGATCACAGATTAAAGACCAGCCTTAACAATTTGGGCTAGAGGTGTAGTTCTGAGGTAGAAAGCCCCTGGGTTAAATCCCCAATACCACAAAATAATTAATAGAAATAAGCCTGGCGTGGTGGTGCACGCTTGTAATCCCAGCATTCAGGCGGCTGAGACCAGAGGATTGCGGTTCACGGACAGCCTCAGCTACTTAGTGAGGCCCTCTACAACTCAGTGAGATGCGGTTTCAAAATAAAGAATAAAAAAAATAGGGCAGGGGGTATAGCTCGGAGGTCAAATGCCCCTGGGTTCCATCCCCAGACCTGCAAATAACAACAACAACAACAACAACAGCAACAACAGCAACAATAATAGAAATAATTCTAAATAGGAAAAATACCCCAAAGCCAAATGATAAATTAACAAGAGCATTTTCAGGTCTATAACAGATAATGGGCTAATCTATTAATGCACATGATCTTATGAGTTATAAGGAAAATTTATTTTTTTCCTTTGAGAAGAATTCTGGGAATTGAAACCAGGAGAATTCTACCTCTGAGCTACATCTACCAGCCTTTTTAAAATTTTTGTTGTTTGGTTCTGAAACAGAGTCTTGCTAGGTTGTTGAGAGTCTCCCTAAGTTACTGAATCTGTCCTTGAACCCATGGCCTACCTGTCTCAGCCTCCCAAGTACTGGGATCGCAGGCATGTGCCACATACCTGGCCAACCCATTTTTAAAAAATGTGCAAAGTGTACAAAATGACCACGTAGCATTGGAAAAGATTCACACTCTCACAAAAGGAATACAAAATAAATCCAAAGACCACCTTTCATACCCTTATGATTAGCAAAATTCTGAATTGTGATAGCTCTGAAGGGGTTGTAGAGCATTGCAAGAATAAATATGGTTAGTTTTTGTGTGTTGTATGTGTATGAAATAATCTGTTGTTAAGTAGAATAGGGTACTCTTTCATATAGCAATACTATGACTCGGAAATTATCCACAAAAAATAGGAATGTTTATTATTATATTGTTAGTAGTAGCTAAAAAGGTAAAAATAAATGAAATGTTCATTTTAACAAGGAAACAACTAAATTAAGTGGAAATATAGCTCTGCCATGGAATATTTTATAGCAATGAAAAAGCATGAGCACCATGGCACAAACTTATAACCCCAATTACTTGGGAGGCTGATGCAGGAGGTCCAGTCTGGACAACTTAGTGAGATCCCCTCCCCCAAAAAAAGGAAGAAAAGTAAAGGAAAAAAAAAGAGCTCGGGATGCAGCTCAGTGGTAGAGCACTTATAATCATCAGTACTGCAAAATAAAGTGAGCATGAGCTTCAGAGGCGGCTTTATGGGTAAATCCTTTGCCTAGCTTGTATGAGACCCTGGATTTGATGGCCAGCACCATGAAAATTGATAATAACAAGCCCAAGCCGGGCATGGTGGCGCACACTTGTAATCCCCGCGCTTGGGAGGCTGAGACAGGAGGATCGCACGGGTTCGAAGCCAGCCTCAGCTACTGAGTGAGGCTCTCAGCAACTTAGTGAGACCCTGTTTCAAAATAAAATATAAAATGGGTCTGGAAGTATAGCCCAGAGGTAGAAAGCCTCTGGGTTCCACCCCCAGTACCACCAAAAAAAAAATAATAATAATAATAAGCCCACCCAAACACTTGCCGGTCCCAACCCTCTAGGGCCACCCACCTTTTCCACCTACACAGACCATTTTTAGTTACACTCTTCTTATCTCAGACCCAAATTTCTCATGTCATTTGGTCAACAACTTCTGGCTATTAGCTCAGAGTGTGAAAATTTGTACCTTATTGTGTTTACTCTTTCAGGGAGCCTGGTTTTTGAATTTCCCTTCCTTGGGCATCCCATCTCAATAGAAGAACCAGAGCTAATGAAGTGTCTATATCTTCTCAACTGCCTCCTTCCTGCACACCATGTGTGTTTTTGCTTTTCACTGCTGTGACTGAAATACCAGACAAGAAAAACAATAGAGGAGAGTATTATTTAGCTCAAGCTTTTAGAGGTTCATTCCATGGTATACTGGCTCTAAAGCAGAAAGAAATATAGTGGCACATCCTAGCAGGTGACAAGCACTCAGTTTATGGCAGCCAGGAAGCATACAGAGAAATGAATGCCAGAGATACAGTCTTTACACACCCAGTGAGACCCTCTGGTCCTCCCCACCTCTCAACCTCCTTGCTGAATTTAGAAACCAGACTTTCAACACAGGAGTTTTTTTGGGGGGAGTATTTCAGATCTAAACCATAACTGGGGATGACTGAGAGGATCATACTGCTGCCCATAATACAATAAGCAATTACTGATTTTTTATACAATTTAGGATTCTGTCATCATCACAATCATGTTTTCACCTCCATAATAAGCCACAGAAATGCCTTAACATAGTCATGGCCTCTTGTGCCAATACTTTTGTTGCAAGATTTCTTCTTTTCATTTTTTCTTTTTCTTTGTTTTTTGTTTTGGTACTAGTATATTCAACCCAGAGTCATTCTACCTTCAGGTCATATTTTATTCTGAAACAGGGCCTCACTAAGTTGTCAAGAATCATTCTGAAGTTGCTGAGGCTGTCCTCAAACCTGAGATTCTCCCATCTCAGCCTCCCAAGTACTGGGATTACAGGTGTCAGCCACTGCACCTGGCTTTTGCTTTAGTTCTTGTCTTCCAAAAGAAAGATTTCATTTGAGGGACACAGATAGCATTAGCATAAAATATTTCTTTGGCAGAGTAGATAGTTTTACTAGAGGAGGTCCTGTTAGAAGGAAGGAGCTATGCCTGAGACAATCCTGGAGCAGAACATGCCAAGAACAGATACATCCACAGCATTTTTTTTTTGGTCATATGGCCCCCCTTTTCTTTTCTTACTGTTTTATCACTGTCTGAAATTAAGTGGCTACTTTATCTATTGTCTGTCTCCACCCACTAGAATAAATGCTCCCTGGGAACAAGGCCCTCTGGAACCCTGATAATGGCAGAGAAACCTCATTGGAGCCAGGTAGGTGGTCTAAGGGAAGGGGAGGAAGAAGACTGAGGTTCATTAAAGGAATTACCACCATCAAGAGGGAATGGTGAGCCGGGCGTGGTGTTGCACGCTTGTAATCCCCGCGCTTGGGAGGCTGAGACAGGAGGATCGCACAATTTCAAAGCCAGCCTCAGCTACTTAGTGAGGCTCTCAGCAACTTAATGAGACCCTGTTTCCAAATAAAATATTAAATAGGTCTGGGAGTATAGCCCGGAGGTAGAAAGCCTCTGGGTTCCACCCACAGTACCACCAAAAAAAAAAAAAAAAAAAAAAGAGGGAATGGTGACGTGTGCTTGTAATCTCAGCATTTGGAATGCTGATACAGGAGGATTCGAGTTCGTGGAGAGCTTCAGATATTAGTGAGGCCTTTTGCAACTCAGTGAGACCCCGTTTCAAAATAAAGAATAAAAAATAGGATGAGGGTGTAGCTTGAGGTAGAAAGCCCCTAGGTTCCATCCCAAGTTGTGCACACACACACACACACACACACACACACACACACACACACACAGAAATTACCACCAACAACTATGTGTACATATGTAAAAATACCAATGTCAATCTCAGTATTCTGTGTTGGGAAGGAGGGAGATGGGGAGGGGGCCAGCAGATGCTGTGTGCATGTATGTCATTGTCAACATGATTTACATTATGATGTGAGACTATAATGCACCAATAAAAGAATATAAAAATAAAGAAATGCTTTTGAGCATTAAAAAAGAAAAAAGAGGCCGTCTCTCCTTACCTGTCTTTGCCTTCCAGGGCCTGGCACAGCTCAGGGTTCACAGTGGATAGATGCTTCACGAAGGAAAAGATGTGTGGGTGGCTGGTGCCCTTAGAAGGGGTTCCTGGGCTAGCTGGCTTCTCTTCCCTCCTCTCAAGATCCAGGACCTGACCACAAATGAAAGAAACAGGACACCCTTCCCTCCATAATGCTTCAAGGCAAACAGCACACAGCTGATTGCGGAATCCCAGAGAGCACTAAGGCGGCTGCCCAGGCAGAACTGCGTCCACCTTCATATTAGCCCCGGAGATGACCCTGAGAGAGGGTCCCTGGACTAAAAGTCTCCCCCCTTCTCTCTTTCACTACTTACAGTAAAGGCTGCCTCCGTGGGAAGCAGAAAACATCGCTGATGAAATAAGCTCAGGCCATGGGTACCGGGTAGCAGCCAAATTCCATGCAGCCCTGATGAATACGACCACATTTTCCATCAACAATGGTGGTCTAGCCCCCACCGGAATCCCTGCCCTTGGAAAGTAGGAACTTCCTGCTTTTGTTGGGATAGCTTCCGGGTCAGACTTTGAACGACCTGCTCTCCTCACAATTGCAAATGTAGTCTGGGACACCTCTGCTTGCTAAGTGGTGGGTTCAGAGGTCAGAAGGCTGTCCTTTTATTCTTCCCATTTATCTTGCCCGGGTCCTTCAGCTGGACTATTCCGGCTCTGAAGAGCCTAAATTGGATAAAAAAAATCCTTAAGTTCCTGATCTTTTTCCGACCTGTGATGGTTGTCACATGGTGGCAGTAAGAGTCTAGAAAGGTGAGCAGTGCCAATCTGCCCCATCCCTTTGTGTATGGAATAAAGCTCAAGGCTTAGTAAAAAAATTCTCTCCTCACCTGCCACAGTGGCAAGTAATCTCTGAAACAGGAGGATGGTGGACTTGAGGCCAGCACCCAATAATTTAGCAAGACCCTGCCTGAAATAAAACTGCGCTTATGCCTGTAATCCCAGTGCTTGGGGGGGCTGAGAAAGATTGGGAGGCTAAGAAAGGAAGATCAGAGTTTCAAGGCCAGTGAAACCCTGTTTTTTTGTTTTTTTGTTTTTTGTTTTTAAAAAGGAGGGGCCAGGAGTGGTGGTGCACACTTGTAATTTTTCAGTACTTGGGAAGCTGAGACAGGAGGATTGCACAGGTTCTCGGCCAGCCTCAGCAACTCACTGAGGCTCTCAGCACTTAGTAAGACCCTGTTTCCAAACAAAAAATAAAATAGGTCTGGGGGTGTAGCCTGGAGATATAAGGCCCCTGAGTTCCATTCCCAGTACTATCAAAATAAAAATAAAAATTTAAAAATTTAGAGCCAGGCATGGTGGCACACACTTGTAATCCCCGCACTTGGGAGGCTGAGACAGGAGGATCGCACAGGTTTGAAGCCAGCCTCCACTGGCTTAAGAGACCCTGTTTCCAAATAAAAATATAAAATAGGTCTGGGAGTGTAGCCCGGTGGTAGAAGGGTTCCATCCCCAGTACCACCAAAATAAATAAATAAATAAATAAATAAATAAATAAATAAAGCTGCAGGTGTAGCTCAAAGGTAGAATTTTCCTGGGTTCAATACCCAGCACCAAAGAAAGGGGGAAAATAGCAAGAAAGGAAGGCCATGGGTGTAGATCAAAGGTAGACTGCCACAGTACCACAAAAATAAAAGAACTCCTCAGTCAAAAATGTCCCCTTTAGCTGGACATGGTGGAGCACCCTTGTAATCTTAGCATTCAGGAGGCTGAGACAGGAGGATCATGGTTCACGGCCAGCCTTAGCTACTTAGTGAGGCCCTTTGCAACTCAGTGAGAACCTGTTTCAAAATATAGAACAAAAAATAGGGCTGGGGGTGTAGTTTGGAGGTAGAATGCCCCTGGGTTCCATCCCCAGTACCGCCAAAAATAAAAAAATTCTTCTTTGTGGTGGCAAAGCTCTTCTAGGCTGGAGTCTAAGTCCTACTTTCCCTTAAGTCTTTTGCCAAGTTGACAGACAAAGGTATCATAGAAAAATATTTGTGCTAAAAATGTATTGGTGCATTGCCATTATACATCATAATGAGGTTTAGAGTGATAGAAACATACATGCACACAGAGCTTGGTATATTTTCTTCCTGTTTGCAACCTGCTCCCTCCTTTTTTCTCCCAATACATGTTAGTGAGATTGGTGGTGATACCTTCATATATTGTCATAGCATTATTTGAGCTCTTGCCTTTATCAAGTCTCTTTCCTCCCACCTCCTTCCCATAGTCCCCCTCCACTATTTTACTGGAATCACTAATTTATCTGAAGTCTCTTTTGTGTTCTGATTTCTGTCTCACTTCTACAGATGAGACTGGCTAATCTCACTTAGCATAATATTCTCTAGTTCCATCCATTGTCATGAAAATGCTGTAAATTTATTCTTTGTGGCTGAGCAAAATCCCATTGTGTTTATTCATTTGTCTGTTGACAAACATCTTAGTTTCTTTGATTGCTAGCCTGCTAATGCTTTCTCAAGTGTGCATTTTTTAAGCCATCGTGTCAATTTCACTCTGTAGAGTATATGAGTGATGAGAACTCCAAAGATATAAATAAGGTAAATTTCAGCCGGGCATGGTGGCGCATGCTTGTAATCCCAGCATTTGGTTTGCAGCCAGCCTCAGCTACTACTTAGTGAGGCGCTTTGCAATTCAGTGAGATCCTGTTTCAAAATAAAGAATAAAAAATAGGCCTGGGGTGTAGCTTGGAGGTAGAATGCCCCTGGATTCCATCTCCAGTACCACAAAATAATAATAATAATAACAATAATAATAATAATAATAATAAATGATGATGATGTAAATTTCACCCCAAGTCGACTATTAAATGACCACTAGTATTTTTATGTATTGCCTTTTATAAACTGGTAATGTTATCCAACTCAATAGCAATGAGCAAGTGAGGACAAGATTGGGATAGACCTTAGGAGAAATTAAGCAAGCCTTCCAGAAAAGAAACGAGAGGGAAAGTTCCAGACTGATCTGCCTCAGTTTCCACTGCAAGAAACTCACCTTTCGAGACCTTTTCTCTGGAGTATAATCCCTTTAACATGATTCTCTCTTAATTGTACCACCAGTCCCCCAAATAAACCTCTTATGTTTCTTTATTCATATTTTCTTATGGGAAGAAGAATATGTACAAGGATAGATGATCACCCCAAAACATTTCTGGAACTGGGACTCAGAACTTTAACTTGGAACCTTAACTCAGACCACATATGAATAAGAGCTAAAAGCTAAAACAAAAACAAAAACAAAAATAAACAAAAAATTGGGAGATGGTCCCTAACTGCGGTGGGAGGCAGCCCTGTGAAGGAGGGCCTGCAGCCACATTAAGCATTGGAGCCAGTCGAGGAATCTAACAGCTCCAGCTCCAGGAGAAAACAAGCCAGGTGGAGCTGACTTCAGTAGAGGTGTGCAGGTGGAGCCCAGGTTGGTTTTCGGTCCAACTATGCACCAGCCGTCTAGCAATCAAAGAAACTAAGGTGTCTGTCAACAGATGAACTAAACTGGTATATTCACACAATGGAATTTTGCTCAGCTAATTTTTTTTTAAAAAAAAAAGAACATAATTAATGGTATTTGTACAAAAATGGATGGATGTCCCAAAGAGCCTTCCCAGAGGGTGGAGAGGAGCTCAGGCATCACCAAGCCAAAACCCAATAAATATGGGAATAAAGCACATTTTGAGACAGGCATGATGACATATACCTGTAATCCCAGAATTTGGTAGGCTGAGAAAGGAGAATTGCAGATTTGTCAACCTTAGAGAGACTCTGATTCAAAACAAAAGACAAAAGGGGCTGGGGTGTCACTTGAAGGTAGAGTATCCCTGGGTTCAATCCTCAGTACCAAAATAAAATATTTTGAATATTTCTTGTAAATACCTGTGAGACAATTCTTATGCTACAGGGTCAAATACAGAAGCTTTCCACATTCTCTTCTTCCCTGCTTTTCTCTCTCTCTCTCTCTCTCTCTCTCTCTCTCTCTCTCTCTCTCTCCCTCCCTCCCTCCCTCCCTCCCTCCCTCCCCCTCTCTCCCTCCCTCCCTCTCTTACTCTCTTAGCGAAAGTCTTCTAAGAAAATTTTTTCTGGTCGTTTACTCTCTTCCAATATGGATGGTCAGTTCTCAGATTCTAAGGCATTTTATCTTAAAACCATTCTAAAAAAAAAAAAAAAAAAGGTAAGAGTCTCCTTGAGTGGGTACCTGTGATGTACAAACTTATAGTAAATAAAACATGGCTGAAAGTTTCTTTGATATGTTGGGCCATCCAGACCTCATGGATTCTCACACTTTTGGGGGGATATATAATACAACAAATCCTAATATCTGCATTCATTTTTTATTTTTTTGGTGGTACTGGGGGTAGAACCCAGAGGCTTTCTACATCCAGATTATACTCCCAGACCCATTTTTTATATTTTATTTGGAAACAGGGTCTCACTAAGTTGCTGAGAGCCTCACTAAGCAGCTGAGGCTGGCTTTGAACCTGCGCGATCCTCGTGTCTCATCCTCCCAAGCGCGGGGGATTACAAGCGTGAGCCACCACGCCCGGCTCTGCATTCATTTTTTAAAAGAAAATAAGGCCCTTTCATTTTTAGTAGAATAAATATTTTGGAGAGGCATAATAAATATTTTCAAAGTGGCCATACTACCAAAAGCAATATATAGACTCCAAGCAACTGCTATTAAAATATCAATGTCATTCTTCACAGAACAAAAAAATCCTAAAATTAATATAGATAAACAAAAGATCCAGAAAGCAATTCTGAGCAATAAGAACCATACAGGAGCCATCACAATGTCTAACTTCAAATTACACTACAGAAGTATAGTAATAAAAGCAGAATAATATTGGCAAAAAAATAGATTCATCAACCAATGGAGTTGAATAGAAGATTCAGAAGCAAATTCTCACTCATATAGCCAGTTGAGCTTTTCTTCTTTCTTTCTTTCTTTCTTTCTTTCTTTCTTTCTTTCTTTCTTTCTTTCTTTCTTTCCTTGGCACTGGTAATTCAACCCAGAGGCATTCTACCTCTGACCTACACAGCCTGATTTTATTTCTTATTTGGAGACAGGGTCTCACTAAGCTGTGAAGGGCCTCACTAAGTTTTTGAGGCTGGCTTTGAACCTGCAATTCCTGTCTCAGCCTCCCAAGTATTGGGATTACAAGGGTGTGCCACCATTCCAGGCTGCCAGTTGATCTTTGACAAGGACGTCAAAAACATCCACTGGAGAAAAGACTGCCTTCTCAACAAATGGTATTAGGAAAAAATAATTATCTATATGTAGAAGAATGGAATTAGACCCCATCCTCTCACCCTGCACAAGAGTCAACTCAAGATGGAGTTGACCTGGAAATTAGATCAGAGACTTCAAAACTACTAGAAAAGGGTATAGACAGCCAGGCGTGGTGGCACTGCTTGTAATCCCAGCATTTGGGAGGCTGAGACAGGAAGAACGCGGTTCGCGGACAGCCTCAGCTGCTACTTAGTGAGGTCCTTTGCAACTCAGTGAGACCGTGTTTCAAAATAAAGAATAAAAAATAGGCCTGGCATGTAGCACAGAGGTAGAATGCCCCTGGGTTCCATCCCCAGTACAGAAAGAAAGAAAGAAAGAAAGAAAGAAAGAAAGAGAATAGGGCATAGAGGTACTTTCCAACATATAAGCACTGGTAGAAACTTCTTCAGTAAGACCCTCAAAGAAGCCTGGCACGGTGGTGCATGCTTGTAATTCCAGCATTCGGGAGGCTGACACTGGAGGATAATGGTTTGCGGACAGCCTCAGCTACTTAGTGAGGTCCTCTGCAACTTAGTGAAACCCTGTTTCAAAATAAAGAAAAAAATAGGGCAGGGGTGTAGCTCAGAGGTCGAATGGCCCTGGGTTCCATCTCCAGACCCGCAAAAAAGACCCTCAAAGATCCAACATTAAACAAGAATCAATACATAGAATGGCATTAGATTAAAAAGCTTCTTTGCAGCAAAGGAAAACATCAAGAGTCTAAAGAGAGAGCCTACGGAATGGAAGAAAATCTTTGCCAGCTATTTCTCTGATAGAGAACTGATATCGCCGAGCGTGGTGGCGCACGCTTGTAATCCCCGCGCTTGGGAGGTTGAGACAGGGGGATCGCACGGGTTCGAAGCCAGCCTCAGCTACTTAGTGAGGCTTTCAGCAACTTAGTGAGACCCTGTTTCCAAATAAAGTATAAAAAAAAATAGGTCTGGGAGTATAGCCTGGAGGAAAAAAGCCTCTGGGGTCCACCCCCAGTAACACCAAAAAAAAAAAAAAGAGAGAGAACTAATATCTAGTTCTAATATCTAGAACTAATATCTATATACAACGAAATTTTAAAAACTTAACACTAAAAAAAAAAAACCTGCTGGACGTGGGCGGGGCCTGGGGCGGGGCCTGGGGCGGCGCGCTCCCCGCGCAGGCGTGGCTCGGGGGCGGGCGGTTTCTTTGGGAACCACTTGGGCTGCCCAGCGCCGGGCTCCCAGCCCCAGAGGCGGTCTCGGGGTAATCGCGACCGAGCGGGGTTCGCCAGTAGTCCGAGAGGCACCTTCGCTGTGAGTTGAGGACTGCTGGAACCAACCGGAGACTTGGCGCCCACATAGACCATATAACGTGTTGTGGGGAGGGCAGGGGCTGAGGGGAGCCCCGGAGAACTCAGAGCCCATCATTCCAGCAGCTTCCAGAGCATTCGAGAATGTTTCTGTGCCTGCCTTCTCTCTTTTGTGTGAACTGTTTTATATCAAACTTCCGTTCCACTTGAAGAGCTCCAAGAGGGAAAGGTGAGAATACGGGCAGAACCCAGTTCCTCAAAGTCTGACAGACAAGCAGTCACCACCCGTGCCTGTGTGTAGTAAAAGGGAAGCTGGAGTGTATGTGATGCACATTGAACAGAACCGTCGTTCTGCGCGCTGGAATCGGAGTTCCTGGCTTTGAATCTGCCACTTGCTACTTCTGTGATTTGGGACAGGTCTTAGGATTTTGTCTCTTATAAAAAGAAATGCTGACTTTACAACTCCAGGAGATGGAAGCTCCAGCCACGACCGGGTCTCCAAAAGTTCCATCGCCAGCCACGACCGGGTCTCCAAAAGAGAAGCTGGATGGATATGAGCCCAAGGAGGAGCTGGATGGGTACGAGCCAGAGCCCCTCCTCAGGGAGCAGCCATCTGCTCTGCCCTTACAGGTATTAGTCCAAGAAGCCAGTAAGAGCCCCAGCATGGACGGATCACTACCCTGGATGCCACTCCCTGCAGTGGAGGAGGACACGTTGTACCAGCAGTCACTGGAGATCATCACCAGGTACCTTCAGGAGCAGGCAACCGGCTCCAAAGATATGAAACCTCTGGGAAGCTTTGGGGCCACCAGCAGGAGGGCCCTGGAGACCCTACGGCAGGTTGGGGACCTTGTGCAGCACAAACACAAGATGGTTTTCCAAGGAATGCTTCAGAAACTGGACATCAAAAACACAAACAACCTCAAATATTTTTTTCAGATAACAGTCCATGTTTTCACTGATGGTATAACAAACTGGGGCAGGATTGTGACTCTAATTTCTTTTGGTGCATTTGTGGCCAAACACTTGAAGAGTATAAACCAAGAGAGCTGCATTGAACCATTAGCAGAAAATATTACAGATATTCTCATAAGAACGAAACGGGACTGGCTAGTCAAACAAAGAGGCTGGGATGGGTTTGTGGAGTCCTTTTGTGTAGAGGACCTAGAAAGCCAAGTCAGAAGGAAGCTACTGGCTTTTGTAGGTATTGCTGGAGTAGGAGCTTGCTTGGCGTATATAGTAAGATGGATTTGTAAATGCAATAATTGACTCTTAATCAACTCCAGCCACCCAAGCCACATACTTATGTGATTTATGTATTTAGGAAGTCAAACTTAAAGCTACCCAAGTTATATAACCTCTAAGACTTCCACTCTAGCAAACTAGCCAAAAAGCAAGTGGCAAGAAAGCTATGGCTAACAAGAATATGTGGGGAAAGTAGTTCCCTTTGAAGAATCACAGTTTCAGCTTATTGCCTAAAACTTCATTTTGGGAAAACAAGAAGGAAGACTTAGATTTAGTGAAGATGGTAGGGTGGTCAGATGCAATTTCTTTGTCTAGAACTAGAAGAGTAGCCAGTAGTCAGAATAGTCATAGAATCTATTTGAATATGCTCACTGAATTCATTGCTTAGTGTTAAAAAGGAAGGTACTGATAATGCCAGTGACCTGTATAAAATGGATTTAAGCTAAAAGTAATTGAACTATGCATAAAGCCTCAGTATTGTACATGTGTGAAGGGGAGGTTTGCTTCTCTGTAATTAGCTTTCCCAAATATATTCCTTGGTGAATAGAATGTCTAAGTGTTCAGGACTTTATGTCTGTTCTACTTTGACTTGGTTTAAATGTTTCATAGTTTATTATCCTAGTAATGGCCAAGAATACTTGACTTAAGTCTCAATAATTAGGTATAAATATGGATTGTCCTCAATTGTAAGACAAAACAACTAGTACATGTCTGTGAAATTTAGGACATTCTTGTGGCTAACTGCGGTTCCCAGCAGGAGATAAAAGGCAAATACTTCAGGCAGAACAACATGGTATTCCCTACAGATCATCCCATGTTCCTATGTACAGGTAAAAGACATAAAGGGAGGAAAGTCTAGAATTTGATAAGATTTTTTCCATAGCCTTTTGATATTTGTAACTTTTATAGTTAGACATGTTTCTTACAGCTTTTCTATTCTAAACTTTGTCGTGGTCAGTTCTAGAGTATATACAGAAGCAATTGACATGATTTATGCAACCTTGTTGTAGTGTAACAAATCTGATTCAGAACTATGCAGATATTAGTTTCCCCATCTGATTTTAGTATTCTTTAGATAGGCTTTTATTTGAGAACCTGGGATTAAGAGATTGTGGAATAAAAGTTAACCCTTTAAGTTGTATATAGATTTTCAATATCTGAGTAAAAAAATGGAGGTTTAAGATGTTTTTGTTGGGGTTTTTTTTTTTTTTGGTGGTACTGGGGTTCCTGGAAGCCCTTCTACCTCCGGGCTACACTCCCAGACCTATTTTATATTTTTTTATTTGGAAACAGGGTCTCCTAAGCCAGCGCAGCGCGCGCGGCTGGCTTCGAACCTGCGTGATCCTCCTGTCTCTGCCTCCCAAGCGCGGGGATTACAAGCGTGCGCCACCACGCCCGGCTAAGATGTTTTGGATGGAGGGTAGATTAGTGACTTAAAAATAATAGACTCTGATTAGGCAACTACTCATTTGAGCTCCTTCCATTTGACCTAATTTAACTGGTGACAGAGTTTATGAGCTCATATTTATGTATTTTTTTCACTATTGGGGAATTGAGACCAGAGGCATTCTATCTCCAACTTATAACCAGACCTTTTTAATTTTATTTTTTGTTTTGAAAATAAAGTCATCAAAACAAAAGGGTTCTGAGAGTCTTGCTGAGTTGCTGAGGCTGGTCTTGAACCTGTGATTCTTCTGTCTCATCCTCCCAAGTACTGGAATTACAGGTGTGTGCCACCACGCCTGGCCCATGAGTTCATCTTTAAAGCTTTTACTAAAATATTTTCAACTTTTCCAAGTTGGACTTATTAGCATTGTGTTTGTATAAAGATTTCATTGGGTGGAGAGAGACGTTTGATCTTTTTCTTCGTAATAAATTGTAAAATGAAAAAAAAATTGTAAAATGATGGCTTAGAAAAGCACGCAAGGGCGACCGTGATGCTATTATGGAACTTTCTTGCTAAACACAGGTTTAAGTCTAGTATGTCAATAAAACAAATACTTTTTTTCTTTTGTGTGTGTGTGTGTGGTACTGGGGAATTGAACCAAAAGCATTCTACCTCCAACTTAGACCCCTATCCTTTTTTTTTATTGTTTTGCTTTGAAACTGGGTGTCGCTGGATTGTTGAAAGTCCTTTTAAGTTGCTGAGGCTGGTCTCCAAAGTTGTATCACCCTGTCTTACTCTCTCAAGTTATCAAGTACTGGGCTTACAGGCATGAGTCATATGCCTAGCTTATTGTTTCTTTTCTTTATTTTAAAGATGCTGGGAATTGAACTCAGAGGCATTCTACCTCTGAGCTATACCCACCTGTCTTTTTTTTTTTTTTTTCAGGTCTGGCGATAGAACCCAAGGGCATTCAACCCCCGAGCTCCACCCTCTGCCCTATTTTTTATTCTTTTATTTTGAAACAGGGTCTCAACTAAGTTGCAGAGGGCCTCACTAAGTAGCTGAGGCTGTCCGAACTGCTACCCTCCAGTCTCAACCTCCCAAATGCTGCTGGGATTACAAGGGTGCGCCGCCACGCCCAGCCCCACATGCCCTTTTTATTGTTTAAAACAGGTTCATGCTGAGTTGTTGAGAGTCACTAGCCTCGGACCTGAGATCTTCCTGTGTCCACCTCCCCAGTACTGGGATTACAAGCCTTCACCACCATGTCTGGCTTTTTGTTTCTTCCCTTAAAAGAGAAACTAATGTTCACATCTAAGAGAGTTTTTTAGATTACTGCACTAAACTATAGGGGTAGTACATGTGTCGTATTTAATACTTTACAGATTTCGCAAATCTGTAAAAATTGCAAGATGTTTGGAATTTTGTTTTTGTTCTATAAATTTTGTAGATGTGTTTTCAAACTGCTAATTATTTCTAGAGGTGTGGGTGGGAGTAGGGTAAGGTTAAGGTCCTTATATCCAACTGTTCTCATTTATGTGAACCAAGTAATTTAATTTTTCCAGTGTTCTACTTGCAGTGTTTTCATTCCTATGTCCATCTTACATAACTAAAAAATTTTTTACAAAAAATAAATAACCCATAGCCGAGTGTGGTGGCACACTGTTGTAATCCAAGTACTTGGGAGGCTGAGACAGGAGGATAGCAAGTTTGCAGCCAGCTTCTACATCTTAGTGAGGCCCTCTGCAATTTAATGAGACCTTGTTTCAAAATAAAAAAATAAAACAGGACTGGGGTTAGAGCTCAGAGTTAGAACGCCCCTGGGTTCAATCCCCAGTAACACACACACACACACACACACACACACACACACACACACACTAAAAATGGCAGTTGAACTGAGTAGATACTTCACAAAAAGAAAGGCAATTAGCCAATAAATATATGAAAAGATGTTCAACATCATTATCAATCAGAGAAATGCAAGTCAAAACTATACTGAGATTTCCATTTAACTCCAGTTAGAATGGCAATTATCGAGAATGCAAATAAATGCTGGTGAGGATGTGGAAAAATAGGAACTTGTACAGTTGGTAGAATTGTAAATTGATACAGTTGTGATGGAGATCAGTGTAAAGATTCTTCATAAGACTGATATTTGAACCACTATATCCCAGCTACATCATTTTTAGAGATCTTTCCAAAGAAACTGAAGTGAGACTATTAATAGTGATACATGAATATTCATGTTTATGGCACAATTTACAATAGCCAAACTATGAAACCAGTTATTATCAGCAGATGAATGGATTATGAAACTAGGGCATATACACACAATGAAATTTTACTCAGCCATAAAGAAGAGCAAAATTATGTCACTTGCAGGAAAATGGATGGAACTACGGAATATTTATGTGAAGCGAGCTTACCTTTTCCCAGAAAGTGAATGGTCATATGTCTTCACTCACATGTGGAAGCTGGAGAGAAATTGGATAACAAAGGAATTTCAGATAAACAGGGAAGGATACTAGAAGAATACTGAAAAGAGATTTGAAGATGGGGGAGGTGAGGGGGAGACTTGGTAGAGGGAACAGTTTAAAGAATGCTATATTAATATATAAAGTGATCAATAACAACTCCAATATTATTTGTGTGGGGGGATGTGCTGGTATTGAAAACTTGCTTTGGAGCCGGGCGTGGCGCACGCTTGTAGTCCCCGTGCTTGGGAGGCTGAGACAGGAGGACCGCGCAGGTTCGAAGCCAGCCTCAGCTACTTAGTGAGGCTCTCAGCAACTTACTGAGACCCTGTTTCCAAATAAAATATAAAATGGGTCTGGGAGTATAGCCCGGAGGTAGAAAGCCTCTGGGTTCCACCCCCAGTACCACCAAAAATAAAAAAATAATAAAAATAATAAAAAATAATAAAAAAAATGAAGAATTGCTTTGGTATTCATTTCCAAAATGTAAAAAGTAGTCAGGGCCTGGGTGCTGTGCAGGTACTCAGGCAGGGAGGGGGCTTCAGCTGTTTCAATGCAGAGCTCCCCTCTCTCTTTGCCCTTTGTTCTAATGATTAACCTATAGTAAAGCCTTAGAGACAACTAAAGCCTTTAGCCCTAATAAACATATAGAGGCAATCAGTGCCTCTGTTTACCTCCTCTCCTCTGTTACCTGGCCTGGGTATAGGAAAGCTAAACTCCATGTGCTGCTTCAAAACACCCATAGTTGATGAGCAACCAGTACAGCCCAATACAATAAAGGCAAAGGCCAGGTAGATTATTGCCCCCTGCACTTAGTGAGCGCACTGTCCAGAGACAAAGAGCCACCACCTGCCTAAGGAATAAGTTACTAGCCCACTGCCTTGGTAATACTGATAAAAAGATACCAATACAAAATCTATTTAAAGGCTGGGGTACCAAAAAGGGCCAGAGTTCATTTTCAGGCTCTCCAGTGTGTCTGCCAGCACCCTACTTTTCTCTTCTCTTTCTATTTCCTACTGATTTTGTAATAAAGATGTGTGAAAACTATGCCGAGCTGCCTATTAGTTTCCTTTTTCTTGTTCAACAAACTAGTTGAATAAGAAAAAGAGCCCATGGCACCATTTAACCGTAACAGGGAGTGGGTAACAGGGAGTGGAAGGGAGCAGGGTGGGATTCAGAAGTAAACAAGAAATGCCGTGTGCATATATGTTTCTCTCACTCTGAACCTCATTATAATGTATATTTATTTATCTATTTATTTATTTTTGTGGGTCTGGGGATGGGACTCAGGAGCATTCAACCTCCGAGCTACACCCCCTGCCCTATTTTTTATTCTTTATTTTGAAACAGGGTCTTACTAAGTTATGGAGGGCCTCACTAAGTCGCTGAAGCTGCTCACAAAATGCAATCCTCCTGTCTCAGCCTCCCAAATGCTGGGATTACAAGTATGCGCCACCACGCCTGACTTATGATGTATATTTATAATGCACCAATTAAAAATTTTTAACTTCTTTCTTTAAATAAATTTTTCTAATACATTTACCTGGTATTGCACACTTAATTTAATATTTTTTGCTCTGCTTTTTGCTTTGTCTAAGTAGCAGCAGCTTTATGGCTCTATTTATATTGGGCTTTTTCCTCTCCCGATGTTTTTACTTGGGAACTGGCTATTCTAAGGTTAACTTTCATGCTTACTGGGGAATAAGAAAGAAGAGATGTTGCCTTTTAGGGTATCCTAAAGTGGGAATAAACAGTGATGATGGCCAATGTAGAGGTCAAAGTGGTCACCTGAAATATTTTTCAGTGTCCCCATGGTTGACACTCTGCCTTGTCCATCCCCAGCTGTACAAGTTTCCCCCTTGTTAGTGTTATACAATGAAAATCCGTGACAGACTCTGTTTTGGTTTCAAAAAGCTTTATATCTGATAGGTACAATGGGTAATACACATCCACGAAGTCTCCTGTTTTCTACCTTCTTTGGCTAGAAAAATGGCTGAGCCAAGAACCCCCAAAATCTTGAGATAACCCACATTCTCCCTCAAATGTCTATTTTCTACTTTGCTAACTAAATCTCTGTGTCTCTGATTGGTACAGGCTGAAATTCTTTACTTCATGGAAACCAAGGACCTTGCCAGTCCTGAGGTGGATTTCCCTTTGGTGGAACTTCTAGGACCCCCCCCCCCCCACTGAATCAACCTTCCTCCTGTGACAGATATGTTACCAGTTTACAAAAAGTAATTCAGAAGGCCCTAGTTGTGGTTTCTGTATAGTGGAGTTGAGGTGAATTTAACCTTTTATTTGTATTTTTGAGTTCTCAACACTCACACATTTAGCATAGTGAGATTAACAACAGAAGAAACAGTCAAAGTGCCCCTGTGGGAACCTTGGCCCTATGGCTTAAGAAAGCACCTTAAGGACCTGGCATGGTGGTGCATGCCCGTAATCCCAGTACTTGGAAGGCTGAGACAGGAGGATCACAGGTTTGAGCACAGCCTCAGTAACTTAGCGAGATTCTCAGTAACCTAGAGTCTTTGTTTCAAAGTAAATAAAAAATAAAAGAAAATAGGGCTTGGGTGTAGCTTAAGGTAGCTTCAGGGTTTGAAGCTTATTACCACACGCATACACACAAAAAGCACTATCAGGCTAGAAATCAAAGAAAGTCACATTAAATATGTTTCTTTTTGTAACTCTTTTATCGGAATGGCAAGAAGTTTTTTTTTTGTTTGTTTTTGTTTTTTTTTTTTTTTGACTGAGAATTGTACTTTTTCCAAACACAAAGGGCGGAGAGAAGAGGAATGGTGAATGGATTTGTAGCCTCTTACTGCCATCATGTGGCCAAAAGAGTTCAATAGTCACAGAAGAAAGTCCATTAGGATGTTCTTTCTCTCTGACCTCTTTAGACCCAGAGACCCACTGAGCCACCAGGACAAGACAGGTGGGAAGGCTATCTGTACGTTCAGGGAGCCCACCATGTAACTAGTGGTTGCAGGGGCGGAAGAGGGTCTCATAAATGCATTTGCACTCTGAGGTTTTAGCCAGCTTTTATACCACTGTAACCCAAACACCTGACATACAAAACCCAGAGAAAGATTGATTTGCTCATCAACCTGGAGATTTCCGAGGTCATAGCCCACTGATCAGAATGATGCAGCCCTGTAATCTCAGTACTTGGAAGGCGAACACATGAGGATCGCCAGGTTGGAGGCCAGTCTCAGCAACTTAGTGAGACCTTGTTTCACAATAAAGAATAAAATAGTGCTGGGGTGTAGCTCCCAGGTAGAACAACCCTGGGTAACACACACAGACACACACAGACACACACACACACACACACACACACACACACACACACACACGGAAGTCATAGTCTATTTTGTGGCTGGCTTCCAAGTAGGAACTCTTGCTACATATCTCCAAGGTATCATGATGGGGAACAGAGCGCAAAAAAGCGCAAAAAGGTCAGAGCTCCGAGCTGTGCCTGGGGAGAGTCAGGGACATACCTTGTATTGAGCCTGCACCTTGCCCCCATGGATTTGTCCCAGCCCTGAGTGCTTCTGAGAATGGCTGCCTTGTCTAAGCCATGAGGTCTGGGGCACACTTTTTTTTCAGGTCTAGGGATGGAACCCAGGGGCATTTAACCTCCGAGCTTCACCCCCTACCATATTTTTTACTCTTTATTTTGAAACCGGGTCTCACTGAGTTGCAGAGGGCCTCACTAAGTAGCTGAGGCTGTCCACGAACCGCAATCCTCTGGTCTCAGCCTCCTGAATGCTGGGATTACAAGCTTGAGCCACCACGGCTGGCTTGGGGAACATTTTAAATCCAATCATTTTAAATCTTCATAGCCACGGACCAAGCTTATTTCATGAATAGTTACTTCTGCTCCCTGTGCTAGTGGCCTTTACTGAGAGGCTCACATGAGACCGAGGACAGGGGAGACTTTAGACCTGGTATTATTGGGTGATGATCTCTCCTCAGCTCTGTTTCCCATAAGAAAGATTTCAAATGGAAATCTAGAGGAACATAAGAGGTTTATTTAAGAAAGTGGAGGTACAGTTAAAGGGAAGGCCATGATAAATGGGTTATGTTCCAGAGAAAGGATATGGAATGGAATGCTTTCTGGAGTGAAAACTCTGGCAGGTTGTACACGTGGCACGTATTACTCCGTCTGGAAATCTTCTCCTTCATGTATATGCATTTGGGGAAGTCACTACCTCTTTTTTACACCATAGCTTTGTTGCACCTGTGCCAAATTCACCATACTGGAAAATTTCCCATCTATGCCTAAGTAAAACCACCAGGGGCAATGTGAATGGAATCCTAACTGCAGGGGTTATCTTTGGGTGAGTTAGGGGTTGTTATGCATGCAGTAAGTTTAGCCTCCAGATAACACTGCTGTTCTCTAACCAGGGCCACCACTGAACTTCATGTTTCCTTTCTTAAGGGCTTGCTCAATTTTTCTCAGAGCAATTCAAATCTTGCCCTGCCCTGCTAATTTCTACCTATCTGCCCAACATTTCCTCTGTCCCCTCAAAGAACTGGATACCCTAAAAATAATCAGACAGGGGTGATAGACTATCTTCTATGGGAAGCTTCAGGGGTGGAGATAGGTCAGGATCTCCCATTCTTGCTCTCTGTCAGGACAGGGCGGAAACAGGTTATATTCCAGGAGGGCAGGTTGGTCCAAAGGTCTTTCATAAGAGTTGATGTCCAATTTAGTGTTTAGTGATGTTCAATTATTGCTGTCCAGTAAATTGGTCTCGTTAAATTGCTGAGACTGGCCTTAAACCAGAGATCTTGCTTTTTCAGCCCCCTACATATTGGGTTTACAGGCATGTGTGACCATGCCAAGCTTATTTTTATATTTATTCCTCCAGATTAAACTTGAGTAACTTTGTCGATGCCTCCCACATTTAGGATTTTAAACATTAGTGTTCACTGAAATCTGCATATTAATTTGGGAAGAAATGACATCTTTTAAATAATTTCCTACCCAAGAATGTGTCTTACTCTTTTATTTATTGATTTACTTCCTTTACCTTCTAAGAAGTTTTGCCACTCTCTCCATGTAAATATGGAATATTTCTCTTTTTTTTGTGAGTCTGAGGATGGAACCCAGGGGCATTCGTCCTCTGAGCTATATCCCCTACCCTATTTTTTATTCTTTATTTTGAAACCGGGTCTCACTGAGTTGCAGAGGGCCTCATTAAGTAGCTGAGACCATCTGCGAAGTGGTATCCGCCTGACTCAGCTTCCCAAATGCTGGGATAAATGTGGAATATTTATTTTTAAAAACATTTCTAATGTTTTCAATTTTTCTCATAGTGACTAGAACGTGGTTTGAAAATGAGTAGGGAATATGAAGGCTCATTGATGTCCTCCTATAATACTAAAGGCTCAACCCTGAGTCTTGCAAACAGTAGGCCAGTACGCTTTCACTGTGTGACACTCCCAGCCCTTTGTGTGTGTGTGTGTGTGTGTGTGTGTGTGTGTGTGTGTGTGTGTGTGTGGTGTTAAATGTATGTGTATTACTAGAGCCTGAACCCAGGGAAAAGTATAATCTCTGCTCTTTATAATTTTTTTTTTTTTTTTTTGCGGTACTGAGGATGGAACCCAGGTGCATTTTACCTCCAAGCTACACCCACAGTCCTATTTTTATTCTTTATTTTGAAACAGGGTCTCACTGAGTTGCAGAGGGCCCCACTAAGTAGCTGAGGCTGTCCGCAAATTGCGATCCTCCTGTCTCAGCCTCCCAAATGCTGGGATTACAAATGTGAACCACCACGCCCAGTTTATCTTTGCAATTGTTCTGTGCAACTCTTCTTCTTCTTCTTCTTCTTCTTCTTCTTCTTCTTCTTCTTCTTCTCCTTCTCCTTCTCCTTCTCCTTCTCCTTCTTCTTCTTTGGTGGTACTGGGGCTCCTGGAAACCCTTCTCCCTCTGGGCTACACTCCCAGACCCATTTTTATAGTTTTACTTGGAAACAGGGTCTCCTAAGCCAGCAAGGCTGGCTTCGAACCTGTGCGATCCTCCTGTCTCCACCTCCCATGTGCAGGGATTATAAGCGTGTGCCACCACGCCAGGCTCTGTGCAACTATTCTAGAATAAAAAAGTTATTTGAATTATCCAAGCTAGCACATGCAAACCCTGAGTTCTATCCCCAATAACACATACATGCAGAGAGAGAGAGAGAGAGGGAGAGAGAGAGAGAGAGAGAGAGAGAGAGAGAGAGAGAGAGAGAGAGAGAGAGAGAGAGGTCACTCTTACACCTTTTGCTCAAATTGAGCAAATATTTGTTTGCCACATTTGTTTTTATTATTTTTCTATTCATATATCTCTATGTTTTTAAATGATTTTTTTCTATTCATACATCTCCATCTACCTAATCTTTGCTGAAATTTTGAGAGCATGTAATAATTGCATGAACATTTTTAATTGATCCACTAATAACCTGGATAACATTTTCCTCATACATGATTATGTATTTTAGCTATTTGCTATTTCCATTAATCTAGAAAAGTTACTAGTCATTTTACATTATGAATCCTGGATCACAATGTTATATACGTGATATTGTATCCGGACCACAAATTTTTATTTTACAACTTTATTGGGGCATAATTTACAAACAATGGAATCCACTAATTATGTGTGTATATTCACAAGGTTGAGTAAATATATACAGTTGTGCAACCAGAACATTCCTGATTTAGAACCCCCCCTCAAAATTCTGTTTAGTCTATTTACAGTCAATTCTGCTTTCCCCAATGTACAATGTCAACTGATAATCTTTCTATAGCTTTACCTTTTCTATAAATTCTTATAGATGGACTAATACCGTATGTAGACCTTTCTGCCCAGCTTCTTTAATATTGCTTTTGAATTTCATTCATGTTGTAGAATAAATCATCTCTTCTTTTTTGCCAGATAACATTTATTTCATAAATATACTACAATTTATCAATTTACTAGTTCATAGAATTGTGCATGGAACCCAGGGGCATTCTACCTCTGAGCTACATCCCAGCCCTATTTTCTTTTTTTATTTTGAATCAGAGTCTCACTAAATTTCTGAGGCTGGCTGCATACCTTCTGTCCTTTCAGCATATGCCACTATTATTTTGGGGGGGATGTACTGGGGCTGGAACCCAGGGGCATTCAAACTCTAAGCTACACCCCCAGCCCTATATTTATTCTTTATTTTAAATTTTTATTCTTTTTTTAAATTGGTGATACTGGGAATGGAACCCAGAGGCTTTTCTACCTCTGGGCTATACTCCCAGACCTGCTTTTTATATTTTATTTGGAAACAGGGTCTCACTAAGTTGCTGAGAGAGCATTACTCAGTAGCTGAGGCTGGCTTCGAACCTGTGCAATCTTCCTGTCTCAGCCTCTCAAGCGCTGGGATTATAAGCATGTGCCGGGGTCTCACTGAGTTGCAAAGAACCTCACTAAGTAGCCGAGGCTGTGCTTGAACCAAGTTCCTCCTGTCTCAGCCTCCCAAATGCTGGGTTTACAAGTGTGTGCCACCACGCCCGGCTTGTGCTACTATTACTTTAAATAGTAATTTAAGTCATAGTGATGAAATAAAATAAAACTAAGCCTGGCATGGTGGCACATGCTTGTAATCCCAACGCTTGGGAGGCTGAGACAGGAGGATCGCACAGGTTCGAAGCCAGCCTCGGCTACTTAGTGAAACCCTGTTTCCAAATAAAAATATAAAAATAGGTCTGGGAGTATAGCCTGGAGCTAGAAAAGCCCCTGGGTTCTACCTTCAGTACCACCAAAATAAAATAAAATAAAACTAAACATCAGCAAGCCAATAGTGTAATGAAGAATCAAATTACCCAAATGATGGTTTGGATAAATTTGTATACACATATAAAACATAGTTATGTGCCACTTAATGACATTTCAGTCAATAAAGGTCGGCATGTATGACAGAGGTCTCAAAGTGGAAACATGGGTCCTGGTATGGTAGCACATGCCTAGGTCCCAGATGGCCACCTGGACAATTCAGTGAAACCTTGTCTCAAATATGTATATTTTACTGGAGATGGAACCCAGGGGCATTCTATCTCCAAGCTACACCCTCAGCCCTATTTTTTTTTTTTTTTTTTTAGTACTGGGGATGGAACCCAGGGGCATTCTACCTCCAAGCTACACACCCAGCCCTATTTTTTATTCTTTATGTTTGGAACAGGGTCTCACTGAGTAGCAAAGGGCCTCACTAAATAGCTGAGGCTGGCAGCAAACCGGGATTCTCCCATTTCAGCCTCCCAAATGCTGGTATTACAAGCATGCGCCACCACACCTGGCTAGTGTCTAACTTTTTTAGAGTCTAACGATACTTTCCAAATCTACTAATCTTTCGAAAAATGGTAACTAAAAGGAAAATAAGAAAAAAAAACAAAATAGGAAATGAATCAAATAGAAATTGAAATATTAATTTGTAATTTCAAAATCAGCCTCAGTTACTTCGTGAAGCCCTCTGTAACTTAATTTGATTCTGTTTCAATAAAAAAGAATAAAAGTTAGGGCAGGAGGTATATCTTAGAGGTAGAATACCCCGGGTGTACCAGTATTGGGAATGGCCTAGGAATATTTGAGAAAGTATGATTATTAATATATTTCAAAAACTGGGTGAGGGGAAAATCTGTGCAAGGACATGGTTTCTGCCTAAAAGCAGGCAACTATTCCAATGTAAATTAACCTAGCTAAAGGTGATTAACAAGTCCATAGGAGAGGAGGACTAGGCCTTTATCTAAAGACAGATCTACATGATAAGCCTGCTAAGATGGTAGGAGGGGTCGACCTTCATTAAAGGAGACACCTTACCACACCTTATTGGGGGAGGTACCTTACAGGGATGTATTATGTGAACAAATGGAGGTCATGGGAGTCCCATGGGAGTCCACGTGTAATCCCTTTGGTGTATTCATTTTGAGTCACTCCCTCGTGCCATTTTGGCATAGGGCTGTATTTCTATCTCCTGTATTTCTATCTTTTCCTCTTTTTCTGTTTTTCTGTTTCTTTGGGGAGTTTTTGGGAAATTATTCCCAGGGGTCTAACAAAGATCCCTGGGGAAAGTTTCCCAAACTGTTAATACCGGGGTTCAATTCCCAGTACTGCATAAATAAATAAGAAAGTAAACAAACAAACAAATAAATAACTAGCTGGGCCTAGTGGCAGGACATTGAACGTGCTAGGTGATTTCTCCAGCTCTATCTTGTATTTTGTTGCATGGATTTACTATAATTCATTTAACCACTTCTATATTTAGGACAGTTCTTTCTTTCTTTCTTTCTTTCTTTCTTTCTTTCTTTCTTTCTTTCTTTCTTTCTTTCTTTCTTCTTTCTTTCTCTTTCTTTCTTTCTTTCTGCAGTACTGGGCATGGAACTCAGGGGCATTCTACTGCCAAGCTACACCCCAGCCCTATTTTCTTAATTTTTATTTTTGAAACAGGGTCTTACTGAGTTGCAAAGGCCCTCACTAAGTAGCTGAGGCTGGCTGTGAACTGGGATCCTCCTTTCTCAGCCTCCAAAATTCTAGGATTATAAGCATGTGCCACCATGCCCCATTTGAAAAATAAATATTTTTTTAAGTAAGATAAGAAGCCACAGTTGTAGCTCAATGGCAGAGCATTCCTGTGTTCAGTCCCCAGTACCAACCACACAAAAGAAGTAGGAATCTGGAGATCAGTTAGGAAGCTCATTTTGATAATGTATCTGATAGTGCCGCATCTTACTGTGATACTTAGCAGTAAAGATAGTTAGAAATTAATAGCTTCAGAATATATTTTGGCAGTAAAGTTGAGTGGAGTTTCTTTTTTTTTTTTTTTTTTTTTTTTTTTGCGGGTCTGGGGATGGAACCCAGGGGCATTTGACCTCCAAGCTACACCCCTGCCCTAATTTTTATTCTTTATTTTGAAACTGGGTCTCACTGAGTTGCAGAGGGCCTCACTAAGTAGCTGAGGCTGTCCACGAACTGTGATCCTCCAGGTCTCAGCCTCCTGAATGCTGGGATTACAAGCGTGCGCCACCACGCCCGGCTGAGTGGAGTTTCTTTTTCTTTTTTCTTTTCTTTTTTTTTTTTTTTTTTGGTGGGTCTGGGGATGGAACCCAGGGGCATTTGACCTCCAAGCTACACCCCTGCCCTAATTTTTATTCTTTATTTTGAAACCGGGTCTCACTGAGTTGCAGAGGCCTCACTAAGTAGCTGAGGCTGTCCGCGAACCGCGATCCTCCAGTCTCAGCCTCCTGAATGCTGGGATTACAAGCGTGCGCCCGGCCTGAGTGGAGTTTCTGATAGACTAATTTTTTAAGATGGCAAACATAGCCGGGCATGGTGGCGCATGCTTGTAATCCCAGCATTCTGGAGGCTGAGACAGGAGGATCGTGGTTCCCCGACAGCCTCGGCTACTTAGTGAGGCCCTCTGCAACTTAGTGAGACCGGTTCAAAACAAAAGAATAAAAAATGGGGCGGGGGGGTGTAGCTTGGAGGTCAAATGCCCCTGGGTTCCATTCCCAAACCCGCAAAAAATAAAAAAATAAGATGGCGAACACATTGAAATTTATGATAATTCTCAGGTGTTGTGGTTGAGCAGCTAGGAGCAGATGATTGGAGGAGACGTGCCTTTAGAATGGAAACTTAATTTTAGGATGCCTGACATCCAAATTGAAATGTCAATGGAGAGTGTCCAGGACTCATAGAAGAGATGAAGTCTGAAGAGTAAATTTGGATTCCACTAGCATATAGATGGTAAGACCAGGTAAAATTACTTGGGGAATGGATTAAGAAAGAGCTGGAAATAGAGCAGTAGGATACTCCAATGTTTAGAGAATGAGGAAAGGAATGGAGCCAGCAGTGGAAAGTGAATTACTAGGAAAATGTATGGAGTCATGAAAGCCATGGAAAGAAATACACTTGGTGATAAGTTGGGTCCTGCACGCATGTGACTTTGTGTCACATGACCTCTGCAGGGCAAGGGAGGGGCTGAAACCCCCACGAGAATTGGGCGTTCCCGCGAGTAAACCCCCATCTCGCGAGATGCATGCCTTTAAAAGGAGAGCCCGCATCCTCAAGCTTAGGACAGGCGCTTGGGCCCCACGGTGCCTCGCCCTGATCCCCGGGAGAGCCGTGCCATTAAAACTTTACATGCCATGTGTACCGGACCTCTCTCGTGTTTTTCACACTCCGCCGTACTCACATTATTTTTACTTTACTCGCATTAATTTTTTATTTTACTTATCACTTGGCCCAAAACTAAATTGAAGCTAAAGAGTTGCCACATTGGCTATCGCCAGAAGGTGGCGGGGTGGTGATGGTAATATATGACTATGTGTTGAATATTTTCTCTTTTCAAGGTATTTGTTAAGCAAGATTTTACACTGGAGATTCTAAGCTGGCAGCCACAGCAGCAATAGCTGGCAGTGGCCAAATAGGATAGGTATTCCTCTGAGAAACCCCGGACATCAGATTTTGGTTTAATAACTGATTGGGACAATATATAGAGACATTTATAGCCATGATTTCCTAACTAAAATATAAGAGAGAAGAGACTGATCAAGGTGGTGGAGATGGCGGCGGCAGCAGCGGCCAGTATTAGGGAAAGGTAGATAAAACCAATCCAACCCGCCTTGAACTGTTGGAGAAATCTCCCCCCAAAAAGACTGCTCCTGTTCCACATGCTTAGGAATACTATGTAAGAAAAATGCTTGGGAGGAGGGCCAAGATGGTGGCGGCGGCAGCGGCCAGTATCAGAGAGAGGCAGGTAGATTCATTCTAATCCATCGTGAACTTTTGAGGAAATCTCCCCGAAAGTAGACTGTGTACCAGTATTGGGAATGGCCTAGGAAGATTTGAGAAAGCTATGATTATTAATATATTTCAAAAATTGGGCGAGGGGCAAATCTGTGCAAGGACTTGGTTTCTGCCTAAAAGCAGGCAACTATTCCAATGTAAATTAACCTAGCTAAAAGTAATTAACAAGTCAATAGGAGAGAACTAGGCCTTTATCTAAAGACCGATCTACAAGATTAGATAAGCTAGCTAAAATGGTAGGAGGGGTCGACCTTCATGAAAGGAGATGCCTCACCACACCTTGCTGGGGGAGGTACCCAGGGTTAAGGGGAGGTACCTTACAGGTACGTTTACTATGTCAGGATTACGTGAACAAGATGGAGGTCATGGGTATAAAAAGGTCGAGTCCACGTGTGATCCCTTTGGTGTATTCATTCGAGTCAGCCCTCCATGCCACTCTGGCATGGGGCTTTATTTCTATTTTCTGTATTTCTATCTTTTTAATAAACTTCTTTAAATCTTCAGCAACTGTCCAAGCTATACATATTTATTCTTAGCTTAGGACTTGAACCCGCGTTTTTTTTTTTTTTTTTCTGGTTTTGATTGTTTTGGGTTTTGTTGTGGTTTGAGAGAAAGTGTGTCCGGGACCCTAACAGGGGTCCCTGGGAACAGTTTCCCCACACCCATACTCTCCCAATCCGTAACAGACTGCACCTGCCCCCTGAGAAACCCTGGACAACAGATTTTGATTTAATACCTAATTGGGACAAAACACAGAAACATTTCCAGTCATGACTTCCTATCTGAAATATAGGAGAGAGAGTGGAAAATGGCGGAATTAGAGTCAAGACACCAGTGTGGTGCCCACCACTGCAAGAAAAGTGATTTTTGGATGGATATCCCAGAAGAGATCAGAAAGCAGACTGCTCCTGCCACACATGCACAGGAATACTTAACAACATACTCTAGGAGAGACCAAGCGGCCAGTATTCAGGAGAGGCAGACAGATCCAACCAAATCCACCTTGAATTTTTGAAGAAATCCCTCCAAAAGTAGACTGTTCCTGCCCCACATGCTCAGGAACTCTGAACATACTATGTAAGAAAAAGTTTAGCAGAGATGGACCAAAATGGTGGTAGCGGTGGTAGCTAATATTTGGGAGAGGCACACAGATGCAATACAATCCACCTTGAATTTTTGAAAATATCTCCCACAAAGTACGCCGGGCGTGGTGGCGCACGCTTGTAATCCCCGCGCTTGGGAGGCTGA
>NC_137792.1:112944142-113041642 GCF_963383645.1 Muscardinus avellanarius | reverse complement strand
ATTATGATCTTTGAATAATAAATCTTTATGATCTTAAGATAATTGCTTGTCAGTGTGAGAGGTGAAAACTTGCATACCTTTGATAATTAGGAAGGCTAAACATATTTCTATGTTTCAAAGCATTCTCTTTTTTTCTCAGTGGGTTTCATAGACTTTACCCTATATTTATGTTGGAATTTAATTTTGTAACCTTTACTTTTTCTCATTATAAAAATAATATGTGTGCACAGTAGAAATTCCATTGAACTTAGAATTGAACTTAGAATTTTTAAAACATCCACATTCATACGATCAGAGACAACTATAATGTTTAGATACATTTTTGCTAGCTACCCCTATCTGCTTAGTCATTTCCATTTTTCACATTTAGCATAATTATACATAGCACCACAAACCATTTTCAAAGAATTATTTTATTAGCTCTGTAATAATTCATTGCTTAATCACAAACGTTCCATTTCTATGAATATTAAAATTTCCCCATTTCACTTAGAAACTATACTGTAATGAATTTTTTAGTACAAAAGTCTTTTGAATTTTTATCCTGACCTTATTAAAGAGTTTCCAGTGTGGAATCACTGAGTAAAATATTATCATTTGTTAAATACCTTAGCAGTTTAATGTTTATGTAAATGGTTCTTTCTTTGTGTCACAGATTATCCTGAATAGTTCCATTCTTATAGTATACATTTTTTGAGTGCTTATACTTGTATTAATTTTTTAAAAAGGAAAACATATTGGCCCATGCCTGTAATCCCAGAACTTGGGAGGCTGAGACAAGAGGATCACAGTTCAAGGCCAGGCTAGCAAATTAGAGAGAGCCTGTTTCAAAAAAAAAAGGGCTAGAGGTGTAGTTTAGAGGTAGAATGCCCTTGGGTTCAATCTCCAGTACCAAAAAAAAAGGGCCAGAACTCAATGACCCACATCCTCTGCCACATTGGCATTATCATTAATGTTTGTTAATGAACTATGTATGTAAACATAAGTGTATATGTAGGCTTTAAGGGTCTCTATCAATGCTTCTATATTGGAGAATTGGTCCTATGTTCTAGTAATTATAAAGTTTATGATTCAGTTGATCCATTTTTTTTGGTGGCACTGGGGTTCCTGGAAACCCTTCTACCTCCAGGCTAAACTCCCAGACCTATTTTATATTTTATTTTGAAACAGGGTCTCTTAAGCCAGCGAGGCTG
Source organism: Muscardinus avellanarius (assembly GCF_963383645.1). Lineage (NCBI taxonomy): Eukaryota > Metazoa > Chordata > Mammalia > Rodentia > Gliridae > Muscardinus > Muscardinus avellanarius. Next base: position 113,040,449 of record NC_137792.1, on the reverse strand, counting down.
GCTTTGAACCTGGGCGATCCTCCTGTCTCCGTCTCCCAAGCGCAGGGATTACAAGCGTGTGCCACCACACCTGGCCTCAATTGATCCATTTTGAGTAGACTTTTGTGCACAATGAGACATGTGTCTGATTTTATTCTTCTACATATAGATATGCAATTTGCTGAACACCATTTGTTGACAAGACTGTCTTTTTTCCAGTGCACGTTTTTGGCACCTTTGTAAAATATCAATTATCTCTAAGTGTAAGGATTTATTTCCGTGATTTCGTTTCGTTTCTATTCTATTGAACTGTTTTTGTGCTTACCATTCTCTCTCTCTCTCTCTCTCTCTCTCTCTCTCTCTCTCTCTCTCTCTCTGTGTGTGTGTGTGTGTGTGTGTGTGTGTGTGTGTGTGTGTGTGTAGTGCTGGAGACTGAACCCAGGGGAATTCAACCTCTGAGCTACATCCCCAGCCCAAATTATTTATTTATTTATTATTTTTATGGTACTGGGGATGGAACCCATGGGCATTCTACCTCCGAGCTACACCCTCAGCCCTATTTTTTATTCTTTATTTTAAAACAGGGTCTCACTAAGTTGCAAAGGGCCTAAGTAGTAGCCGAGGCTGGTCTCAAACCTGGATTCTCCTGTCTCAGCCTCCCAAATGCTGAGATTACACGTGTGCGCCACCATGCCCAGCTCCAATTTTTTATTCTTTATTTTGAAACAGGGTCTCACTAAGTTGTAGAGGGCCTAAGTGCTGAGGCAGATATGAACCAGGATCCTCCTGTCTCAGTCTCCCAAGTACTAGGATTACAAGTGTGTGCCATCACACCCAGCTCCATGCTGTTTTGTTACTATAGCTCTATAGTATAATTTGAAATCAGATATTGTGATATCCCCTGCATGTTTCTTATTATTCAGGATTTATTTTAGCTATTCTGGGTCTTTTGTTTTCTATATAAATTTTAGGATAATTTTTTCTCCTCTATGAAGAATGACAAGGTATTCTAAAAGAAATTGTGCTTAATCTGTAGATCATATTTGGTAGTATGGCCATTTTGACAATATTTATTTTGCCTATCCAAAAACATGGGCAGTCTTTCCATCTTGTTTGGTCTTCTTCAATTTACTTTCATCATTTCTACTCAACGCAGTACTAGAAGTACTAGCCAAAGCAATCAGAAAAAAAGGAAAGAAAGAAAAAGAAATCCCATTACTTGGGAGATTGAGATAGGACCATGGGTTCAAGGACAGCCTCAGCAATTTAGTGAAACTCTCAGAAACCTAGCAAGACCCTATTTCAAAGAAAAAATAAAAAAGTTGAGGGTATGGCTCAGAGGCGGCTTCTTCTTCTTCTTCTTCTTCTTCTTCTTCTTCTTCTTCTTCTTCTTCTTCTCCTTCTCTCTCCCTCTCTCTCTCTTTCTCTCCTCTTTGTCTCTCTCTCTTTCCTGCCACCATGAGGTGAGAGCAATGCCCTACTGCTTTGGTCTCTACCTTGGATCCAGGCAACCATGGAGTAAACTTCTAAAACTGTGAGTCAAATAAACTTTTATTCTCCTAAATTGTTCTGGTCAGGTATTTTGGTCACAGCAACAAAAAGCTTGACTAATCTTTCACAGTAAACATAGGGGAAAAGCTTCATGAAAGCTTTCACTGATTTCAAAGATTTCATTGATCTAACACTAAAAGCACAAGCAACAAAAATACAAGTAGAATTATATCAAACTAAAAACAATGAAGAAAACAATTAACAGTAAAAAACTTATGGAATAAGAAATATTTGCAAAACATATATTTGATACCCAAAATATATAAGGAAATTCTACAGGTCAGTAGTGAAAAATGAATAACTTTATTAAAAATTGGATGGATTAAATACATATATTTCAGGTAAGATGATTAAAATTGGGCAAAAAATGGACAGAATTTTCCTTAAGATCAGGAACAAGACAAGGATGTTCACTGTCACCACTCCTATTCAACATAGTACTCAAAACTCTAGTCTCAGAAATGAAACAGAAAAATATCCCATATAGGTAACAAGTTGATCTTCTATAAAGGTGCCAAAACATACATTTGAGAAAGGACAGCCTTTTAAACAAGTGGTGTTGGGAAAACTGCCTATTCATATGTAGAAAAGTGAAATTAAACCCTAATCTCTCACCCTACACAAACATAAGAATCAACTCAATAGAAATTAGACCAGAAAATTTGAAACTGCTTGAAGTGGGCATGGAATCAACACTCCAACATATAGGTACTGGAAGAAACTTCCTCAATAAGACCCCAAAAGCTCAGGAAATAAAAATTAATTAATGGGATATAATTAAAAATTTTTGCACAGCAGAGAAAATCATTCAGAATCTATAGAGAGAGCCAAAGAATGGGAGAAGATCTACTTATCAGGAAAGGTCTAAAATCTAGAATGCACAAAGAACTTAAAAACTTAACATGAAAAAGACAAATAACCCAATCAAAAAGGACAACTGTATTAAAGAGACTCTTTTTAAAAGAAGAAATACAAATGGCTAACAAATACATGAAAAAATGTTCAACATCCTTAAAAGTCAGGGGAATGCAAACTACATTGAGCTTCCATCTAACTCTGGTTATAGTGGCAAGCACCAACAAAATAAATAACAATAAATCCTGGTGAGGATGTGGGGAAAAAGGAACTACATTACACTGCTGATGGGACTTAAAACTAGTACAGCTGCTATGGAGATCAGTGTGGAGGTTTCTCAGAAGATTGAGAATGCAATCACCATATGACCTAGTAATAGGGCTCCCAGGCATTTTTCTAAAGAAACTGAAGTCAGAATATTAGAGCAACATTTGCATATACATGTTCATAGCAAAATTTACTATAGTCAAATTGTAGAACCAGCCTAAGTGCCCATAATCAGGTGAATGGATCACAAAACTTTGGTATAAATTATTGAATATGCAATGTGTACACAATGGAATTTTAGTCAGCCATAATGAAGATGAAAATCACTCAATGGATGGAACTCGAAAATATTATTCTAAGCAGGTTAATCCAGTCTCAAGTAAAGTGGATGTATGTTGTCTCTTATATCTAGAAGCTAGAGAGATAATTGGAAACAAGGGTAACAAGAGAGAGGAGCAGAGACTCCTATAAAGTGACTGAGAAGGATTAGAGAAGAAAGAAGGGCGAGAAGAAAAAAAAGCTTGAAACCACTGAAATAATGCTACAAATATATGAGAAACTACCAATTCTAATCTCAAAGACATATATGAAAAGGGCGATAGGGGAAGGGGCCTATGGAAGGGCATCAAGTATCCTGTACATATATTATTTTCTACAAATGTATACCCCAATATTATGTAAAATTACAATTGAAATTATTTATTATGATTAGATAATTAACAATGATTAATTATTGATTAACTGGGTGAGACCTTTACAAGTATCTCAGGGACAGTGGAAACACTCCTGCATCTGTGTAAGGATGTGTTATATCTTGCTTCTTGAAGTTAGAGATGGGGGACAGTCCCATCATAGGCACATTACATCTCTTCCTTGCCTGCGCCTCTGGATACCTATCCTCCTCATTTGAGAGCCAATTCCCTCTGCAGATAGATTGATTTAGCCAAACTGCAGGCCTACAGGTGTATTTCTCTCAGCCCGGTGAGATATTCCAAGAGTCTTAAAAAGAGATTCCAAGGCTTGTTGAAACCTCACATAGACAGTTTAGTGTGCACGTGAAGTATTTGTGACCCCAATTAACGGAACACAAAATATACCAATGCGGAGGACAGGCAGAGAAGGACAACAACTGCTTCACTCCATGGCAAGAGACAACGATGAGATTTCCCATAACCCACATCGTGACAGACTCCTGTTACTTGCACATTGGCACCTCATGGTCGACTACACTTACATTCCTTAATTTCTGCGATACAAAAATTGCATCTGGCCAATTATGTGGAAAAGTACTTATTGACTCACTTAAAGCTTTTAGTCTTCATCACACATGTCAGAGAAAGAGAGAGAGAGAGAGAGAGAGAGATTTCATTCTCAGTACTGTTCTATGAATGTGCTTGTATTGGCTGAGGTTTCCAGACTATTACTTTGCTGTTTTATCTGAATGCAAAATGTGACCTGGACTCGATTTTGCTTCTTTGCATATATGAAAATTAGTTTGTGCCATCGGTAAAAAACAACAAACATTGGATATTTGTAGAGAACACGTTTTCTCTTGTAGAGCCGAGAGTGTTGAGGGGCAGCTAACTGCCTTGGGAAGCAGGGGCCCCGGTATCAAAGCCAGGCCAGATGAATTGTAAGAACGATGTAAAGGGACCAGTTATCTTAGGGCCCATTGTCCACTGTTTGTCTAAACGTGAGGAATGCCTCTCCTAGATGAATCTGTTTGTGGCTATCGCTGCCCCTGGGCCGTGTGAAATAGCCCTTCCCGGGTTTCTCCATCCTGCCCTACTATCGCCTTCTATCAGAGGATGCTGTTTGAGAGCGTTCTCTAATGAACTGCTGCCCGGGTCCTATAGAGAGCCAGCCCTGGGGTCGTGGGCGCTACGCGCACACCCAGCTTCTCTGTTTTGATGCTCACTGGTAGCCTGTGAACTCACGGCAGATGCTGTCTTTCAATTGCAGGTTCACAGCAAAGGCACACAGATGGGTTTGCAGGGTTTGGTCCAGGTGTCGAGGGAGGGGCTTGCTTCCTTTCATGCTGGTCCCCTTACCCTCGCCTTTGTGTGGCACCCCAGCCAACGCTCGCTCTGCAGATCAGAAGACCTTCCCTGGGCCTCACTGCTGCAGCAGATGGGGTGGATTGTCCCCGGCGGCGGGCTAGGGGACAGGTGGCTCCATGCCTTCCCAGGGACTCGTCGGGAGGTTAATGTTCAGCCTGGGCAAAGGCGCTGTCTTCCACAAGAGCGCACACAGCCTACTACCCTGCTGATGGCTGTAGGGGAAGCCAGAATTCTCCAAGGCCTGTTTTCCAGGAACCAAGGGCCCGCTGCAGAGGGACAGACTGCCACAGATGACGACAGTGTGGGAACACAAAACAGTGGCCGACTTTGGATTAGGACGACGGGCCGTTCTTTATATGCCCACACCTAAACACATTTTGTGCCTGCCCTGCGCCGAGGACCTCCCAAGAGGAAGGGCTCACCTGGGAGGAATCGCTGGTTGTGACTGGTGCCGCTGTTGGGCTGCACAAGCGGACCAAGGGGAAGACAGCTCCTGTCCGTGGTCCCAGGGACTCGCCGACCCCTGCCCGGGCACCCCGATGAACCCTAGCTGCTGCATTTTGCCAGAATTAAATCTGGTCCTGCTTCGAGTGTCTAATCATCGGGGTCTCCAGAAATGCCCTTTCCAGGATGGCTTTGCCCTGAGGCCAAAGGGCTCGGCGCTGCCCTTATGGAGGGGGCAGCCTGGAGCGGGAATGGTTTGCAGAAGGAGGCCGTAGCTGAGGAAGAGGAGGGCGAGGAGGGTACTTTCATAAAAGGCAGAAGGAACAGGAGGGGGGCAGCTGCGTCTTTCAAAGAGTGGGCTCCCTGTGTCCCCCTGAGGAGATGGTGTGAATCAGTGCATACCTCCGTGCGGCGGGGAGTGCAGGCACTCAGCAACTGACTGCAGGCAGCTCGTGCTGCTGTGTGGGGAAGCAGGGCGGCCACTGGTTTGTTTCTGAGGAAGCATGCTGCGTATTGTCAGACATCTGAGACCTTCCCACTGGTGCGGGGTTGGGCACAGACTGTGGACAAGTGAAAGTACTTAAAGTGGCTGACGCGTCCCCTGAAGGAAATGTCTGTCCCTCACTCCCTTGACAGCCAGCCATGCACAAGGCTCTTCTCTCTCTCCTGTCTCCGCCCTCCTCTGCGGCTGCTCCTCCTCCTCTTTCTCAGTCTGTCTTTCCCCTCCTTCTCTTCCCTGGGAGGCTCCTTGCTCTTTCTGTTTCTTGCTCTGTCTGTTTCCTCGCTCCTCGGCCATGTCACCAGCCACAGCCCTCTTCCCGTTCTCCTTCAGAGACACACGTGCAGCTCAGCCTTGCACAGTTTCCCGCCTCACGTCTCCTCTTTGCTGCGGGCGGCACTGCACTGGCCGGCTCTGACCACCCCGCACAGGGGCGCCCCAAGTTCCCAGGCTTGCCCAACTCCCAGCACTTCTGATATCTGAACCAAAGTCCAGGGCCCCCCTAATTTCTCATCAGCTTTGGCTTTAACTGTTCCTGTGTGGCTTCTGACCACAGTCATCACCTTACCATGCTGTTCCTCAAAGTCTCCCTGGTTAGGGCCATGCCCCAGTCTTCCTCTGGCCCTGGTGGGGCGTGGGCTTTCCTTTCCCTTCAGGAAAGAGAGTGCATCCGGGATGCCTCGGCCCCACCATGTCCTTGGCACCCCCCTGTGAGCGTACTCCTTGTTGGGCACACAGGAAGCTCTCCTCCCACAGCTCTGCACCTGCTGGGCAGGCTGGCTTCATCACCTTGAGTCCTGGCAGCCACCTGAAGCTTTAGCAGTAACCATATTCTGATGTGTGTGTGGGGGGGGGGCGTCAGGCCTCACTGCGGTCTATTTGCTTTCCTATCCATACACCTTTGGGAGGCGCATAGATCTGTGCACATTAACACCCCGTTCCCCTAGGTTTTCTCAGAAGAAACCAGTACCTCTGAATATCACCTCCCGCCTCTGCTCAAGGAAGTTTCTCTGTCAATAGCCCCTTGAGCTATTGAGGGAGCAGCCAGAGAGGTATTTTCCTTTACCCTTTCAACCCAAGATCCTTTCCTTTCCCTCTTGATAGGCATCTATCTCCTCCCCTCAGCAGCCGAGAATCTTCCCTAGCCTGCCTTCCAAACTGTGCAGAATCCCAGAGTGACCGGCAGCGTTCTCACCACTGGGAGCCAGAATAGGGCACTTACAAGACTTAGAGGAAGCCTACTTGTTTATGGAGCTGGAGATATAATATTATCTACATTGTATGCAGTATTATATATTCTGTATATACAACAATATATATTTGTGTAGCACAACTGTATATGTGTGTATATATATTGTATCATTGTGTATATGCACAATAATTTATACACAATATACAGTTGTGTATATACAATATGACATATTCTCTCTATATATTTATTTATATGCTTATATTCTTTTTATGCTGGCTACCAGGCAGGAGTCAAGAATACAAATCTTTAAGACTTGATGGCAGGAGAGAGAGAGAGAGAGAGAGAGAGAGAGAGAGAGAGAGAGAGCAAGTGCATGAATGAGAGCCAAGGGCTGAAATGATCAGACACACACACACACACAAACACACACACACACACACACACACACACACACACAATGTACCAGCCATGCCCCTAGGGACCCACCTCTGCCTTTGGTAGCCTACAGGGCAGGAGATCCTGGAGCATTTTGCATCCAAACTCTAGCACACTTTAACCTCCTGTGCGACCTTTTCTGTTCCCACTGTGGTTGCCAGGGGCTCTCCCAGGAGAGAGATCCTCCCTCCCATCCCATAGGGAACCCTCATGGCTCTGGCCAGGATGCTCCCCCTTCTTGGCTGTAAAACGAGCGTCCTGAGCATCCCCATCTAAACCAGAAGCACACTGGGATTATAGGAAACTCTGGTATGGTCCTCAGGAGCCCCGGACTCCACAGGACTCTGACTTGTCAGCATGAGATTTCGCTGCTCCAACTTTGGGACCTCAGCTTCCCAGTGAACAGCCAAGCTGACTACTGGGGAATTTAGACTCCTCAGACCAGACCGTGTGTGTGTGTGTGTGTGTGTGTGTGTGTGTGTGTGCGTGTGTGTGTGTGTGTGCGTGTGATGCAAAGGATTGAACTCAGGGGCATTCTAACGCCGAACTACACCTCCATCCCTATTTTATTTTTACTTGGAAACGGGTCTCCGCTAAGCTGCGGAGGGCCTCGCTCAGCAGCCGAGGCTGGCCGCAAACCTGCAACCTCCTGTCTCAGCCTACTGGGGTTACAGGCATGCCCCACCACGCCCGGCTCAGACCAGGAGCTTGATCCCCTCCTATCCGCTTAACTTTCTGAAACCCGCCCTGGAGAGCCTGAGTGGCAGAGATTTTGCAGCTCCTCTGGAACGCTTCTGGGAAAGGCCCCTGGTGGGAACCCCTTTCCTTTGTGCCGGGGGCTTTATTTTCCCAGGTAAGCCTCTGGCTCCCTGGCCTTGGCCCTCGGGCCTGTGTTTATGGGCTTTGGATCAGCGAGGCCATTAATTAAAGTAATTAACAGTATTTTCCTCTTTGGTCTTGGCCCTCTCCGTTTGCTGGCCCCCCTGCCCGCCCCAGGTTTCTCCTGGTTTTAACTGAGTGAGCAGAGCGCCTGGCTGCATCTCCATAGCAACCAGCAGTGAGGGCCAATTAAGCCACGACTGAGTCCTTAGACACCTAAGCTGATTACAGAGTCCAAAATATTGGCTGGAAGGAGCAAAACAGGGCAGGTCCTGGTTCATTCTGAACCCTAAGCTTTCCTGAGGTAGCGCCTGCCTCAGCTTCCAAAGGGGCCCGGACGTTTCTCTAATGAAATGCCTCCCTACTTTTGGAAGCTTCCTTGTTCTAGTCAAGCCCCCTGTGGCCCCGGCCTGTGTACGTTGGCCTTTCAATCGCAAACGTCTATCAATTCCTCTAATGAGGATATTCCAATTATGCCCCTCCCCAACATAGGCCACCTCCGCAGGATTTCTGCTGCCTTTTAAATTTCACTTACTGATGAAAGCTCTGGCGGGATTGCCATAGCAACCTGCCACCGGGCAGAGCGGGCCGCTGTGGGTCTGGACACTGACTCTCGAGGCTGATTATGGGTCTGGAAACTTGGATGGCTGAGCGAGATAACTAGAACAACACAAAGAGGCTCTTAGCAGGAGAGAAGGGGCGGCTGAATTCCTCGCCGTTGGGCACAGCCTGCGCCTCAGTTTTACTTTTGTCCCCTGTGTGCTTCGGGACTCTTGAGGAAGAAGAGGCTGGGGGTGGGAAAGGTTGCCCCCTGTCCAGGGTGAGTGTCTGGCTTTGGACATCAGAGTTGCGCCTTTAGGCTACCCTCCACCTTGTCCCTGAACCCACACCTGTGAGCCTGACCTCTCCACGGAGCACCCCCAGGTACTGTGTGTTACTTGTGCACACCGTGTACAGTGAGTGCATGGCTCCCAAAAGTGCCATCGAAATCATCCTGGAACTGGAACACATAATGAAGCCTTCCTAACACAGGACATTCTTCCAGGAAATCACACTAATGAAATCTCTTGCCAGCCAGGGGCAGTGGCACACACCTACATCTGTAATCCCAGTGTTTGGGAGGCTGAGACAGGAGAATCGCAGGTTTTGAGGTCTGTACTGGTAAGATAACGTGATTCTGTTTTAAATTTTTAATTTTTTTTTTAGTTTGAATTTTCTATTTTTTAAAAATTTTTATTGGTGCTTTGTATTCAAACATCATATTGGGTTAAAAAATTTGTGTGTACAAACATGTACACATCGCTGATTTAACCCCTACCCAATTCCTATCCCATTCCCTTCCCATCCCTCCTTCCCTTGCTTGGCTTATGACCCTGTTTTTAAATACATAACATAGGGTGGTGGTGTATCTTAGAGGTAGAGCATCTCTGGGTTCAATCTTTAGTACCACATTCAGAAAAAAGTCTTTGTCATGTGGTTTGAGGATTTCTGTTCAATGTCTGACAGTCTGGCTTGTTTACCTTCTGGCCATGGGTGACGGTGGATGGATGAGGAGCCATTTGTTGATTACTAAACACTCTTATTACTCTTACTACTACTCTTAGAATATTCTAAGCTTTACCAAATTCCTCTTTTCATTGTTAAAGGAAAACTTTTTTTTTCTGTGCTGGGGATGGACTGCATGGCTTTATGCATGCTAGAGGAACTATATTTTAAATACTTTTTGTCCAAATGTTAAGGTAATCTTTATTTCAGACTCTTGTAACATCTATCAGGACTTTTGCAATGGATAGTAGGGGAGAGAGATTGGGATCAACTCTCAATATAACAACAAGATGTGGAAATATGAAAACATATAACTAAGGATAGATGGGGTTAGTGTGTTCATGTGTATAAAAAAATCAGTAAGAGCCGAACGTGGTGGTGCATGCTTGTTATCCCAGCATTCAGGAGGCTGAGACCAGAGGATCGTGGTTAGCTAATTAGTGAGGCCCTCAGCAACTTAGTGAGACCCTGTTTCAAAATAAAGAATAAAAAATAGGGCAGAGGGTGTAGCTCAGAGGTCATATGCCTCTGGGTTCCATCCCCAAACCTGCCAAAAAAAAATCAGTAAGAGTATAGGATAATTCTGGTTCAATGGGCCTAACAGGATATTGCTGAAGATATATCATAGTGCCCAGATGATCACCTAGGGATGGTGATCAGATATCAATGACAGGGGATTCTAGCCTACCCAACTTGACTGGATTCTTGTTAAAACTGGCCTCAGAAGGTATGCCTAATGATGGGGCCTCACACTTCTCAGAGTCACCTCACTAATATTTGATCAAGTAGAAAATTATTGTCAGTCCTTCCATTTTTCAGTGAAGGAATAAATTTTATCCTTTCCTTTGAACAATGTAAGCCAATTTCTCATTTTGTTGCCCTTTTTCCCATTAAGGACCAATTTAAGCCAGGCGTGGTGGTGCACGCTTGTAATCCCAGCATTTGGGAGGCTGAGACAGGAGGATCTCGGTTCAAGGACAGCCTCAGCTACTTAGTGAGGCCCTTTGCAACTCAGTGAGGCCCTGTTTCAAAATAAAGAATAAAACTAGGGCTGGAAGTGTAGCTCAGAGGTAGAATGTCCCTGGGTTTCATCCCCAGTACTGAAAAAAAAAAAAGCAACAGTTCCAGTTTACCCACCTGTTGAGACTTGTAGTAAAGGGCTGGATGGTTGTGTGAGAAATTAAGCATTTAAATTCTGTATGAACATCTATGAAATTAAACTTCTATGAAATTAAAATTGAAAAAAATTGCAATCCTCCTGTCCCAGTTTTCCCAAGTACTGGTATTATAGGTGTGCACTACTGGACTCAGCCTATTGCTTCTTTCTTTAGTTGTGAATTCTACCATTTATTGAGCCTGCTTTGTATCTAATGATGGTTTGTTTTTTATATGCATATATACTATATAATCTTGTACTTCTGTGCATAAAGTGTGTGTGTGTGTGTGTGTGTGTGTGTGTGTGTGTGTGTGTTAATGGGAGTTGAACCCAAAAGCAATCTACTTCTAAGCTACACCTTCAGCTTTTTAAATTTTATTATTTTGAAACAGGGTCCCACTAAGTTGCTGAGGGCCTCCCTCAGCTGCCAAGGCTGGCTTTGAACCTGCGATCCTCCTATTTCAGGTTCAAAATACTGGGATTTCAGGCATGTGCCACCACACCCAACACAAACTGTCTTTTGAGAGACTCTGAAATTGCCTCTGCTACCACTCTATTCCTCTCAGGGAAAAGATGGAGTCAGCTATAGTCTGGATGTCTTAGAAGTATGAATTGGTAGCGAATTATAGTATATTAGGTAGGGCTATATAAAATGCATAATAAAATTTTAAGAAAATGTCCTGTTACATTGCAAATTCATTTCTCAGAATAAATTTTTTAAATGACATTTTTGGATGTGAGCTCATATTTGGTTTGAAAGATCATTTCAGACGTGATTTAAATGATAAAAACTTGAACACCACCTAAATCTTTAATAATATTTAATTGGAAAGGGAAATTAAAGTCTGTGTAATGAAATCCTATACAGACATTAGAAATGATGATGTAATAGAATGGTTACTATTAGAAAAGTTTTGGAAATTATTTAACAATATGATTCAATTACTTTTGTGTGTGTGTGGTACTGGGGATGGAACCCAGGGGCATTTGACCTCCGAGCTACATCCCTAGCCCTATTTTTTATTCTTTGTTTTGAAACAGGGTCTCACTAAGTTGCAGAGGGCCTAAGTAGCTGAGGCTGGCCACGAATCGTGATCCTCCGGTCTCAGCCTCCCAAATGCTGGGATTACAAGCATGCGCCACTAGGCCCAGCCAATATGATTCAATTTCTTTTTTTGTGTGTGTGGTACTGGGGATGGAACCCAGGGGCATTCTATCTCTGAGCTATACCCTCAGCCTTATTTTTTTATTCTTTATTTTGGGACAGTGTCTCACTGAGTTGCAAAGGGCCCTGCTAAGTAGCTTAGGCTGCCCATGAACCATGATCCTCCTGTCTCAGCCTCCCAAATGCTGGGATTACAAGCGTGCGCCACCATGCCGGGCCTTAAATTCAGATTTTAAAAAGTCCTGTGGATATAGCTCAGAGGTAGAATGCTTCAGGTTCAATCCCACTACCACAAAAAAGGGGGGATAGGAAAGGCTCCAGTTATTGCCCCATCACCAAGTATGCATAACCAGAGGGAGGGAGAGGGGTCTGGAGTCTTGCTCCTAGAAGGTCATGCCCACAGTAGCAGCAAAGAGGAATAACACAGATTTTCCTGCCTCCAAATGTATGGGGATCCCCTGTATTGGGCATCCTCCTGCCTTGTCAAATCATACACTGTTGGTAAAACTGGGTATGAACACTACAGAGGGAGAGCTGTGATGCCTACAGTTGCTTCTCCCTGTGAAGTACCTAGACCTGCATCAACATCTAATCAGAGGACAAGTGTGTCAGGCCCCTTACCACTGCTAAAGCAGCCAATATCGTAGATCCGTTCCAGTAACAGAGTCAATATCAACAATGCCTAAAGAAAACCTCATCACTTGATAGGGACCACTGCTCCCATTGTAGGAGTAACTACACAAGGTGCACATCTACTTTCCAAAAAGCCAGTGGAACATAGCAGAGAGCCTAGAAATAAATTCACCCATATTCAGTCAAGTGACTTTCAACCAGGTTGCCAAGAATACACAAGAAAAGCGTGTCTCTTTAACAAAGAGATCACACCCACCTAGATCCTTATCTTATACTGCAGGACAGAATCTGAATAGTGAGTAAAACTGTCAGGTGGGGCTGCATCTTATCCCTTCTTGTAGCCCAGGGTCTAATACAACGAGGCCTTAATATAGAAAGAGTTCAGCCAATGCTTGTTAAACTGAACTGAGTAGGCGATATTTGAACATCCCGGAGCTTCTCCAGTGTAGATGGGTCTCAGAGGCCAGTATAGCATTAGGAAACTAGTTGAGTGCTGGGTCTGGCTTCTCATGGGTGAAATTGGCAATGAAGGCCTTTAGACAAGACATGTTGGGGCTACCATTCACCTCAGGGACCAGTTTGTTTCATGGAAGATACAGAGACACTTTGCTTCATTCAGCACATTTCTGGCTTTTGTATGTCTTTCTTCCCAGTGACAAAGATAAACACAGCCAGATGTTGTTAGGATACAGATAAAAGATGTTATTCAGTAACCATTGAAAGTAGAGGAAAGAACGGAGATCCTTTCCAATTTGTACAGAGGTGATATTGGCATTTAATCTATTTATTTGAGGGGAGTACCAGAGACTGAATGTAGGTCTCTTAGTTACTTCTGAACTAAACCCCCAGTCCTCTTTTTTAAATTTTGGAACATGGTCTTGCTAAGTTGCTGAGGCCAGTCTCAAACCTGGGATCCTCCTTTCTCAGCCTCTTAAGTGCTGGAATTACAGGCATGTGCCACTGCATCCAGCAATTTGGGCATTTTATTTATTTATCTATTTATTATTTATTTTATGGTACTGGGATTGAACCCAGGGATATTCTACCTCTGAGCTACACCCCCATCACTCCTTTTTTTTTTTGGTACTGGGGATGGAAGCCAGGGGCATTCTACCTCTGAGCTATATCCCCAGCCCTATTTTTATTCTTTATTTTGAAACAAGGTCTCACTGACTTGCAAAGGGCCTCACTCAGTAGCTGAGGCTGTCTGCGAACCATAATCCTCCAGTCTCAGCCTCCCAAATGCTGGGATTGCAAGTATGTGCTACCACAACTAGCTTAATTTTTTTTAAATTTTGAGACAGGGTCTCACTAGGGTGACAAGAGTCTCACTACTTACTAAGGCTGTCTTTGAACAAGTACTAGGATTAAAGGCCATGTACCACCACACTAGGCTGATTTGGGCATTTTATTAAGAGAATTTGGGGGGTGGTTAAGGCTCAGGAGAGTCAGAGAAGTGAAAGTCATATGTGTTGTTCATTTAAATATAATTAGGCCAGCTCTTTGTTAGCTGGCCATGATCAAAGTTAGGATTCTTTCCTCCCATAGAGACTGGGAGCTAGCTAAATGATTACATTTCAAAGAATGGGTCACAGATAATTTAGAGAGACAATTCTGTGTTTTAATAGATACATAATCACAGTAGTAAGTCCTTTTCAATAAAAACTGTAAAAAAAGGTCAGGGTCCTATCATCAGGTATTAACTAAAATATACAGTAGGTTTTCCTGGTAGTGTTGGACTTTCTTAGGCAATAATTTCAATGGAGAACTGGGGCCAATCTTATGCAGCTAGAAACCATATTAGAGTTTGGTTAAGTCTCTTATTTAGTTCAGGGTTTGGACCAAGTTGTTACATGCCAAGAATTCTGCAGCTCTTAACCTGTTAGGAATTATGACAATGTTCATGGCCACACGTATTGAGGAGATATTATAAAAATGGTTGGGACTTCCGGGAAGATGGCGACCGAGAAAAGCGGGGCTTAAGAGTCCCGCTAACAACCAATCTCCATTACCACAAAAAGAGCGCCTTTCATAGCCAGAAAACACCATCACCAGAAAAACAAAAAAAACCACCAGGCTCCAGAGAGAAAGCGGACTGAGAACAGAGCTCAGGGCCACAGAGGAGACACACGCGCCCGAGGACGCGGCAGCAGCGCCATACTGCCGGCGGCAGCGGCGAACTCAACGGACGGCTACAGCAAGCCAGGTGAGCCGCTGCGGAACAGCCAGGCGGGATCTTTCGGCGCAGACAGCATTTAAAGCTCCCAGTGGCTGAGCTCAGCACACGCTGCAGGGATTCAGAGTGGAAATCAAAACCAGAGAAGAAAAAATACGCCAGCCTCATGGCCGAGGGCGTGGCAGAGGCGCCATATTGCCACCGGCAGCGGCAGCAGAAGTGAATTCACCGAGTCCAGTACAGCTACATCTGCGTACTCAAGAACAGTGAGTCAAATTGCGGGCCACAGAGGAGAAATCGCAGTATTGGGCCTCCTGGGACTTGACCCAGTGAGGGAGTGGTGGTGGCAGAGATATCACACCATAGGAGAACGCCCAACCTGGCACCCCCCATAGTTTAAAGCAGCCTCTATCGACTCCCTGGGTCGGAGACTCTGTGATACAACCCAGTAAAGGAGTAGTGGGGTCTGAGATAATACAGACTCGAGATCCAGAGCACCTTAAGTGAAGCCATAGTGACCCAAGGGAAGAACCCAGAGAAGGCACAAACCTCCAAAATCATGGGAAAGAGGAATAACACTGGAGTAATGAATGTGCACAACCCCACAACATCAGAACCTGATAAAACAGAAAATCAGAGATTTCTAGAAGATCAAATCAGGAAAATAACTGTAGAAATAATAGAGGTGCTTCGAAAAGAACTCAGAGAGAGCCAAAAAGAGATAAAGGATGCAATTAATGAAGTAAAGGCCTCAATTCAAAGCACAAACAACCGATTAGACCACATGGAGAACAGAATCTCGCTCTTAGAAGATGAGCAATCCAAAAATGAACGCATAGTTTCTAATCTAGAAAAAAATATCCGACAGCAGGAATCTGACATTGAAGAAATATGGGCCCATCTTAAGAGAGCTAACCTAAGAATAATTGGAATAGAGGAGGGAAAAGAAAGTGATACCAAAGGGATCAACAATCTCTTCAAGGAAGTAATAGCAGAAAATTTTCCAAATATAGAGCAAGAGGTTGATACACAGATCCAGGAAACTTATAGAACTCCCTTTAGACAGGATCGGAGAAGAGGATCCCCACGCCATATAATTGTCAAAATGACCAATGTGGAAGCCAAGCAGAGAATCTTAAAGGCAACAAAAACAAAGGGCCAAGTGACATTCAGAGGCAAACCAATTAGAATCACTCCAGACTTCCCAAACCAAGTCATGAGTGCCAGAAGGGCTTGGAGTAACATATTCCAAACTCTGAAAGAAAACAACTTCCAGCCAAAAATTTCCTATCCAGCAAAACTTTCTATCAAATTAGATGGAGAAATAAGAAGCTTCCATGACAAACAGAAACTGAAGGAATTTATGTCTTCAAAACCAGCGCTAGAGAAAATACTCAAAGAGATTAACTACAAAGAAGAAATAGGTAACACTCACCAGAACCAGGGAAACAAGAGTTTCCATCCAACAGACAACTAAGATTGGTTATCTGTGGAGATTCATTATTTATGTTAGTCTTTTACCTATCTCTAAGTTGTATTGTTTGCCTTTATTGTTGTTAATTTTTAGGATTTCTAGTTGGAATATTAATATACCTTCAGATATAGCATTTGGAAATATTTTATCCAATTCTATTAGTAACTTTTAACTCTGTTTACATTGTCTTTGGATATACAATATTTTCTTTTATTTTTTAGGGAGTTTGTATATTCTTCTGTTGCCTGTGCCATTGAAATCATATCCAAGAAATCACTGCCAATTTCAATGTTGTGAGGTTTTATGACCCAGATTTTCTCCTAAAAGTTTATAGTCTTAAGATTTATATTTAGGTCTTTTATCTATTTTGAGTTAATACTTGTATATGGGATTAGGTAAGGGGCCAACTTTATTCTTTTCCATGTAATTATTATGTTTCAACAATATTTAGTTAAAAGATTATTATTTCCACCACCAAATGTTCGTGGAAACCTTGTCAAAAATAACTTGACAATATAGGGAAGAATTTAGCTCTAGGCTTGTATTTAACTCCAATGGTCTATATATCTGCCTTTAGAACAGTACTACACTGTTTCAATTATTGTAGCTTTATATTGTTTGAAATCAGAAAATATATATCTGCTAGCTTTGTTCTTTTTCAAGATCGTTTTGGGTATCTAGAATTCATATTCCATATTAGGATAGATTTTTTTCTGAAAAATAAATATATAAATATATGATAGTTTCACCTAAAAAAACAGAAAAAAATATGCTCTAGTAAGAAAGAAAGCAAAAAGAAATATTGAAATGCTATCTTTAAATCATCAAACGCTTGGTATCAGACAAATGAAACTGTTATGTGAGATTATCATTTTTAATTTTGGATAAATTGCTATAATACTAGATGTCAACTACTAAGCCAAGCATGGGAAGGAGGGATGGGGAGAGAATGGGGTGGGGATCGGGTGGGGGCTGACTGGGCGATGTGTGCATGTATGTCTACAAAAGTTTGTTTCCCACTATGATGTATGAATACAGTGCACCAATAAAATAAAATTAAAAAAATGGTTGATGTTAACAACTATGCAAAACCCTATCTTATCACTCTTCCTAGGCTTTGCACACCCACCTCCAATCCAGAGAAAGGGGAGCAGTCCCATATGAAACAACCTCTTCACATCTGTCCCTCACACCTGGATTTCAGAATGGTCTCCTTCTCCCTGGACAGCAATTCTCTTGTTTCGCAGAACAACCCAGGCTGGGGGTCCTCCCAGGGTACCATGTTGCCTTCAGCATCCACAGGCTGGGAAACTTCTCTGAGCTGTGGTCCAAGCAGGTCAAAGCTTCATCCTCTTTCCCTCCTATACTTCATGGAAAGTGGACACTTAGAGGATGAAAATTCTATCATGATCTTTCCATGCCAAGTGTTCTCAAGAGGGTACTTTGAGGCAGGCTGCTTAGACATAAGCCTCCATCTCCCAACTCCATTTTTAACCATGAAGAAGAGTTATACTCATTAACTGGGAATATCTGAGAGGCAGGTAAAGCAGGTGTTTTCTATTGTCTCATGGTTGAATGTCTGCAAATAATATAAAATTGGTGCAGATAAGGCTCACTAACTCATAACAACCTGGAATTGGTATTTACCTGAACTATTTATTAAAGAAAACAAAGACTACCTTATGTACATGCTTGTAATCCCAGTGCTTGGGAGGCTACAAGAGGAGGATCACAGGTTTGTGGCCAGATAGTTTAGTGAGACAGTGTCTCAAAGTTTAAAAATATAGGACTAGAGGTAGAACTCAGAGATGGAACTCCCTTGGGTTCAATCCCCAGTACTAACCAACCAACCAACCAACCAACCAACCAACCAACAGAACAAAAAATAAAGACTAGTAATTCTATGAACCCAGTATTCATTAGAACTTATTTACCAGTTTTGACAAGTAGCAATCTTAAAAGCAGCAGTATGGCATGGGAAGATCACTAGAGTAGGATACAACTGGCCCAGAATATAGTTCTGACATTATCAAACAGTCTATGTGTGACTATCATGGTTAGATATAGAATGCCCCCTGATGAGCTCATGTATTTATGGTCAGGGTTGATATAGTTAAGTCATGAGGGTTGTAATCTCATTAGTAGATAAATATACTGTAATGGATTTATCTGGATGGTAACCTAGGCAGGTAGGGTGTGGCTATAGAACGTGGGTCCCTGGGCATGTGGCCTTGGGGGTGGATTATATATGACCCCTGACCCCCCTGCTTGCTCTCTGCTCTGGCCTCCATAATGTGCAAACAGAGAGCTGCACACACATTCTCTATCTACATCCTGCTGCCATGTCCTTAGCTTCAGACCCCATCCTCACATGGGTTGAACTCAGAATCTCCAAGAAACTGTAAGCAAATAAATCTTCTTTAAGTCATGTGGTCAGGCCTTTAGGATTATAGCAGTGAGAATGTTGACCAAGGCAGTAACCTTGGTGTTTTCCTGGTAATTTCTTGAAAAGAGCTTTAAAATGGTCTAGAAAGATGTTGAATCACCTGATCAAAGTCACAGAGTGACTAAGTGACCAGAGTCAGCACTGTATATAGATACAGAGTTCTTAACCATTCAAATACATTATCTCCCCCTTATCAGATACTTAGTTTATTCCTATGGAGTCTAGAACAAAAGTGTATTGAGGTTCCCTTTTCCTTTCCAACTTTCTTTACAACTAGCCTTAAATCCAGTATCCAGAGAATCCGTTAAAGCACTGCTGATTATTTATTGAGGTGGAAGAGAAATCCTGTTTAGGGAACAATCTCACTGTCTGGAGATCCCATAGGACAAAAGAATACTATAAGGTATTTTTCTGAACCTGAAATGTATTTATGGGCTGATCTGGACAACCTGTATCAAAAGGTTCAGGAACATCAGTTGTTGGGGCTAGGAGAATTGCCATGAAATGCACATATGCCAGTCCAACTCAGCTATTTTTTAGATCGTAGGTGCTTTGTGTGTAGGTTGCTTAGAAGCTGGTGGAGAGAAGGAAAGAAAACCACTTATCTTCTCTATAACACGGTTCTCCTGGGCCTCAGCTCCTGAGAGTGTAGATAGTCTCAAACTTATTTCCCAGGAAAGATCCCAATCATAGATCAAATAAGGCACTGGATGGATTTGTACATACAGGATGATGAGCTCATATCAAAAGAATATTCACTCTGCAAGCATCAACTTGGTCAAAATGTCAATACTAGGTAGATATTCATGGGCCACAGAATCTTTAAATGATTTCAGGTTTTCCCCCTTTTCTTGTGACACTGGGGATGAGACCTAGGGGCATTCTAGCTCTGATCAACCCTCCACCCCGGCCCCTTTTTAAACTGAAGCATACCTGGATATATCTTGGCCACAGAGAGACAACACCCTTTCTTTCCCCCTTTCTCTCACCATAGACACATGCCCTGCAAATCTTATTCATGTCATTTCTGGAAAGCTGAATGTAGCATTTGTGACACAGGGTTATTTCCCATTTCTTTTTTTTCTTACAACTTTTATTTACTTATGTTTTGTGGTACTTGAGTTTGAACTCAGGGGTGTTCTACCTCTAGGATACATCCCCAGCACAATTTTTAATGTTTTATTTTGAAACGGGTTCTAAGTTGCTGAACACCTCGCTAAGTTGGTAAACACTTTCCTCGAGCCTTCAATCATCCTGTCTCAGCCTCCTAAGTACTGGGGTTACAGGTGTGTGCCACCATACCTGGCTTATTTACCACTTTTTTTTTTGCATGTATGGGGATGGAACCCAGGGGCATTTGACTTCTGAAACACCCCCTGCCCTATTTTTATTCTTTATTTTTAAACAGGGTCTCACTGAGTTGCAAAGGGCCTAAGTAGCTGAGGCTGTCTGCAAACCACGATCCTCCAGTCTCAGCCTCCTGAAAGCTGGGATGACAAGCATGCGCCACTGCACCCGGCTATTTCCTGCTTCTGATCTTGCATTCTGAACAGCTTTGGACAAGTTAGTTCTGTCAGGTTATTTGTTCCTTCAGGATTGCAAAAACATCAGTAAACACTTCTGGAGGTTCAAAAAGGGTGGTTTTGGACTCTCCCCTGGGGAAAGCCAGCAGGGAAGGTTGTAGATTTACAGAGGAACAGAGTGGGGAAGAATCGTAGGACAGAATAGAGAGACAGGACAGAAATGCATAGTCTATACCTAGCCAGCTGTCATGGAGCCCCAGTGATAGAACAAGGAAGAGCCTGGAGAAATTTCAGCTTTACTTTCATCCTCCTTGTAGGTCTATCATTTTGCCTCTTCACCCTGGCCAGGAAACCCTTCCTTGTATCTCCAGAGAGTCAGAAGAGGGCAGCAGTTCAGCTCTCATTAACTGTGCGACCTTGAGTGTATTAGTTAAGCCTCAGTTGACTGTACTGTCAAATGGGAATAGGTAAATGCTTGCTGAAGGGCTGATGTTTTGAAAAGCACATGAAAAACCCAAGCACCGTGCCTAACCCATTATTTCATACTCTAATAATTGGCCGCTTCACATGGATTATTGTTGGTTTAAGTTGCTCTCAACTAAAGCCCCCAGAAAAACTGACCTGTTTGGGGGATCCAGAAAATGCACCAATCCGAAAAAGCTGAGCACGAAAAATTTGGCACCTTAATCACTTGCCCTCTGCCCCTCACAAACATATACAGGTTTAGGATCCAATTTAGGAGGCTGAAGAATGAAAGCCTCTCAGTTCAGCACACAGGCAGGACCCAACTCCCTGGTCCCCAACTCTGAATTGGCTACTCTTCTGCCCCACAATGCCACCCCATTTTTCAGAACCCCCTTCAGCCTGGGCTCTCCAGTTACCGATCGGTCTCATTCCCGGAAATCCCGCCTTAGCCTTTAGTTCTTGGAATGCTGGTATAGGGGAGACGCTGAGACATGCTAGAATTGTATCCTGGCGACCGCAGAGCGGACTTGCGCAGTTGTTTTGCCAAACAGACGGCTCTGATTAGGTTTCTGCATTGCGGTCGGTCAGACTGGGGGGAGTACTCCCCCCCCTTACCCGTCAACTTCCCCAGATAGATGGTTGTGTTTTCCCTTTCAGAGTCTGATAAACAAACTGGGGAATGTCTTCTAACTCTCCCATCTGCTAGGAGGTGGCAGTTGGGTGTAGCCTACTGTGGTTAAAAGGATGAAGAGGGCAGAAAGCTGGCAGGTGCTAGGAACCGAGAAAGCATAAAAGTGCACGACTGGTCAGCATCCTCTCCTCTCCCCTGCTCAGAGGTGACTTTCCATAGGATATCCAGGTACGCCTCTCAGAAATCATTACTTGCTGGCTCCCCAGTGTTTAGAAGCTATGACAGGAATCAAGATGAACAGAGCCAAAATGCTGGCCCTCATTTTAACAGCTTGGGTGCTGAAATAAACTGTGCTGGCGAAGGATTCCTTTACAGAGCTCCTTCAGATGAATTCTTCCATCTGACTCAAAATCCAAGATCAGCTGCCTTTAGGAAAGCTATTATTATTATTATTATTATTATTATTATTAATTATTATTATTATTATTTTTTTGCCATTTTTGATTCCCCAAAGCTGCTCTAGCTCTGGAGCTCAGCAGTCTTTCTGAGCTATTTACAAAGCCCTGCAGCCTTTTTTTCTTTTAGTATTGGAGATTGACTGGGGGCATTTTACCTCTGAGCTATATCCCCTGCCCCTTTTAATTTTTTTGCTTTTGAAAGAGTCTCATAGCCGGGAGTGGTGGCACATACTTGTAATACCAGTATTTGGGAGGCTGAGACCCGAGGATCGTGGTTTGCGAACAGCCTCAGCTACTTAGTGAGACCCTCTGCAACTCAGTGAGACCCAGTTTCAAAATAAAGAATAAGCCGGGTGTGGTGGCGCACGCTTATAATCCTCGCACTTGGGAGGCGGAGATAGGAGGATCGTGAAGGTTCGAAGCCAGCTGTGCTGGCTTAAGAGACCCTGTTTCCAAATAAAGAAATATAAAATAGGTCTGGGAGTGTAGCCCAGAGGTAGAAGGGCTTCCAGGAAACCCAATACCACCAAAAAAAATAAAGAACAAAAAAATAATAGGGCAGGGGCTGTAGCTTGGAGGTCTAATGCCCCTGGGTTCCATCCTCAGACCCGAAAAAAAAAAAAAAAAGAAAGAAAGAAAAGAAAAGAAAAAAAAGAAAGAGTCTCATAAGTTACTGAGGGAAAGGTTGCAGGTTCAAGGCCAGGGGCCATTCTACCTCCCAGATGCACCCTTAGTAGCCCTATTTTAATTTTTATTTTTAAACAGGATCTTGCTAAATTGCTGACACCCTCACTAAGTTGCTGAGGCTGGCTTTGAACCTGCAATTATTCTGTCTCAGTCTCCCAAGTACTGGGATTGCAGGCATGTGCACCATACCCAGCCCTCACAGGCATTTTACACAGCTGCCCCCATCTTCACCAACAATCCCTCCTCCTTTCCCCATTCCGGCCTCAGGTATCACAATAGACATTACTAAAGCACACCTTGTCTCCAGCCCTCCAGACCACCTCATTCTTCCCACTGCTTCCCCCAACCAACCCTCTGATCATCCCTTGCTTTGCTCTCCCATACCTTCTGGATCCCTTTTAGACCTCACTAACTTCTTCTCCGTGCCTCCAAGCATCAAAAACTGGGACTTAATCCTTCTTGGGGGCTTCCCTAGCACAACCCGAACTCCCATCAGATTTTCTTACCCATATTTTACCACTTGTCACAGCATAATATAATCGCTGGTTTACTTCCATGGCTCTCCTCCCCTTATGTTCTGGAGCCCAGCTGGATCTTCTTTACCCTTATATTCCCAACACAGTGCATGCAGGTGTTTAATAAATGTTTATAGAATAAGCAGGGCATCTGATTCATTATACTTTTATTTTTTTTAACTACACTCTGGAACAACAAAGACAACAGTAGGCATGTGGATTTGTGTTTGTTTGTGTGTATGTGTGTGCTTGTATGTGTGTTTGTGTGTGTTAACTCCACAAGATCATTTTACTGATTACTTCAAAAATGTAAATATTATGAACACCTTGTACACAGCTGTCAGAACTTTTACACTGAAACAGAGCAAGTGAGCAATTTATAAACTTTGACCATGAATCTAATTTAAGGGTATATTAGCAGGAAGGAAATACAACGAGAACTGGAACACAGATAGTAAGCACAATGTGTACTCCCTACCCCAACCCTCCCCGATTTCTGATTTGGGGCCCCAGTGCCCTTTTCCCAAGGCCCCTTTAACTGATGTCACCCAATTGAAATGACCATTCTCGGACTTCACATAGAGCCAAAGAAGAACATGGCGGTTGCCTCAGATCTGGCCCGGGCCTCCTCATCTTCCATAGCCTCCCTATATTGCTCTGGCCAGTCCTGTGGTCGCTTTCTGTAGAGCTTGGCCATGTACTCCAAGGCTTTCATTTTGGTGGTTTCAAGGTGAGCTCGAGGACCCCACAGAAGCTCATATTCAACTGGATTAGAGTAGGACAGTGGCCTGCATTCCAGGTAGCGCTGCCGCATAAGCTTACAGGTGATGGCATGCTTTCTCCCTACATCCACGCTGAATCTGCGAAGCAAGTTCCAGACATTGGCCTCTTTGACACGGTTGCCCATCAGGAAGATCAAACCCAGGATTGGCATCACATATTCTTGAGTGGGTCTCCCCAGGCTCTCTAGCATTACCTGCTCTTCTTCCGATTCCGGTTGCTGGACTAGGAGGTAGATGTGCTCACTGGTATCAACCTCAATCAAAGAGAAGCCATAGAACAGATCAAGTATTAGAGTAGCTCGACTGAGGATATTCGGGAACACATCCTCGAATTCTTTGCCAGTGTGAGCCAATAGCTCATCCTGATGTATAGGCAGCAACTCCTCAGTGACATTAATGGCCAACTGGACCAAATCATTTGCCTTGTCATTCATAGTATCCTCTGACCAGAACTCTAAGCCAGCAGCCTGGCTTCTTTCTTTGGCTTTGTCAGCTTCCAGGGCCTTGTTATATACTTCTGGCCAGCTCCAGGGTTCTTCATCATGGGCCTGTGCCACAAACTTCAGAGCTTCCATCTTTGTGATTTCCCTGTGAGATCTAGAGCCCCACAAGAATTCAAATTCGAGGGGATTGGTGCCATACACTGGCCAGTACTCCAATAAGCGCATGCGCACAAAGTCAGTAGTGAGAAGGTTTCTTGTGTTCCCAAGGAGGTTGTTGATCCTCTGAGGCTCATCCAACACATCGACCTTTAGCAGCAGGTCCCAAAGAGAGGCCTCCCTTGCCCGATTACCATTCAGAAGGATGTGGCCTAGGACCAGAGCCAGGAGGCCTGCCTTTGGCACGTCCAGAGTCTCTACTAGCCGTTCAGTGGCCTGGGGATTCTGTTTGCTGATTAGGTTGTAGGTGTCAGCCTGGGGGTCAAGAACTCTCAGGTTCAGCCCAAAGACCTGATCCAGGTGAGCCGAGGCTCGTCTTAGTATCTCAGGGAACTGATCTGAGTATTCTCTGAGAAACTCCAGCATCTCCGACTGCTGGATAGATCCTTCGGTTTGGCTTTTCATTCGCATGAAATTCACCAAAGCAAGTGACCTGTCTTCTAGAGGGTCGTGGACCCTGAGCGCCCCCAAACGTCGGGACTGCTCATCGATGAGGACCTCGATGTCATTCGGGTCCTGGGCAGCTTGGGAAGCGCCGGCACCCTGGGGGTCGACAGGAACCGGAGGGCCCTGCAAGGTATCGGGGATCAGCATGGAGGTGGGGGGCCCAGAGGCGTTAGTAGCCAGCATTTCATCCCGGCCCTCGCTGTAATCTGCAGTGGTCTCTGCGCTGCCGTGGCGCGCGTTCTGGCTTACCAGAGACATGGCTGCAGGAGACCGGAGCAGGAACCGGGAATCAGCGATCCGCCGGAGAGAGGACGACAGATGTGACTGCGCCTCCGCACAAAGCCGAAGCCGGAGACCCGAGAGCTAGGCGGGTAAAAAGTAAGAGCTGGAAAGAAGGGAGATCTTTTTACCCAAGCGGCAGCCAGCAATGAGCGCAAGCCTAAAAGCTTTCAGGTTTGCCGCAGCCTACGCAGGCGCAGTCAGGCTCTGCGACGTGGTGGCCACGCCCCCTCCCGGTCTCCACGAAGGGGGGCGGTCACCTCTTGCCTGGCAGGCGAGGCCTGTCCAAGTGGTGGCTGCTGGCCTCAAACTTGTTAGAGAAGAGAAAGTTTAAGATGTTATCAGAAATAAAGCAAAAGGGTAACGAGATGAGGGTGTTCAATGACTGCACTTGAAGTTTTTCTTTGGAGTATAAAGCACCTTACTAATAAGCAGTAGAGGATTCAGAAAAGAGGAGGATGTCAATGACGATGTTCTTTTTCCTCGCGTGTGTGTGGTGTGTTACCACAGACCTACACTCCTGACCCCCCTTTTTGCCGTATTGGGGATTGAACCTAGGGGACTTCTACCTCTGAGCTACACCCCCAGCTCTATTTTTAATTGTTTATTGTGAAGCAGGGTCTCACTGAGTTGCAAAGGGCCTCACTAAGTGACTGCAGCTGTCCCAGAACCTCCTATCTCAGCCTCCCAAATGCTAGGATTACAAGTGTGCGTCACCATGCTTGGTACCCCTAACCCTTTTGAACCTTTTTGTTTTGTTCCTAAACAGGGCATGGCTAGGTTGCTGAGAGTCTCATTAAATTGCTGAGGCTGGTCTAGAACCTGTGATCCTCCTGTCTCAGCCTCCCAAGTACTGGAATTACAGGGGTGCACCACCTTGTCCAGCTTTAGTGGTAATTATTTTATGTACTAGTTAATTTATGCATCACACAGCAGGTATCTCTTGAGCATATACCACATACAAAGCAGAGTTCTGGGTAATAGAGGTAGATCAGAGGACAAACGTAATAACCAACCTTCCTTCGTCCTTCCCTCCTTTTCTCATTTCCTTCCTTCCTTCCTTCCTCCCTCCCTCCCTCCCTCCCTCATTTCTTTCCTTCCTTCATTTAGTGTGTGGTACTGAAAATTGAACCCAGGGGCATTCTTTCTCTGAGCTCCACTCTAGCGCTGTTTTTTTTTTTTTTTTTTTTTTTTTAAATCTTGAAACAGCGTTTCACTAGGTTGCTGAGGAAGGCCTTGAACCTACTTTCCTTCTGTCTCAACCTCCCAAGTAGTAGACTTACAGGCATCTGCTACCATGCGCAGCAGTGAAGCTTACTTTATGAGGTCAGTTCGAATGAGAGTAAACCCTTTATGGGTGTAGCTCAGTGTTAGAATTCCCATGAGTTCAGTCACAGTACCTCAAAAAAGTTTCATATAAGATAGATGCTGACATATAGTCCAATCGCAGAAGGAGCAAACAATAAATCACAGCTTAGTCTGGAGTGTCTTGAATTGGGAGTACTTGTCAAGAAAACCTCAAAGAGGAGTTGAACACTAAGTGATGAAAAACTTGAGAAGGATTTATGGTTTATAAAGCTTCCAGCCTTAGATAATATCATCAGAAAAAGCCCAGGACTGTGAAATACAAAATAAATGTAAATAAAAGCCAATTACCAAAGGTGGTTAGAGGCAGAGGATGCCAGGATGGGTGAGAGATGAGGATGAAGATGGCTGGTCAGGAAGGATTTAATTCCTTTTTTTTTTTTTTGGCGGTACTGGGGTACTGGGGATGGAACCCAGGGGCATTCGACCTCTGAGCTACACCCCCAGCCCTATTTTTTATTCTTTATTTTGAAACAGGGTCTCACTAAGTTTCGGAGGGCCTCACTAAGTAGCTGAGTCTGTCCGCGAACCACGATCCTCCTGTCTCAGCCTCCCAAATGCTGGGATTTACAAGCATGTGCCACTATGCCCGGCAGGATTCAATTTCTTGTTCTTCATTTACTAGTACCTCAAAACTAGTTGGGGCCCCCGCATGGTGGGAATGGCAACACCAGAATAAGAATCTGTCTCTCAGGCAGATATTCATGTATGTGTACATATGCAAGCCCACATGTGTGTTTGGGGGAGACATAATCTAAACACTTTGGTCTGGAAGATGATTTACCTGCTTTATTTTCTATTTTACCAAAATATATGGGCAATAAACAGAGCTGTAATCCAGACCTCAACTGTCAAGAAATGAAATAGAGCACTGGGGATATGTATGTATGTATGTATGTATGTATGTGTATGTGTATATATATGTATGTATGTGTATGTATATATGTGTATGTGTGTATGTATATATGTATGTATGTGTATGTATGTATGTATATGTGTGTGTATATATGTGTGTGTATATATATATATATATATATATATATACAGTTGCCATCTGCAGCCACAATTGAAATCCTTTCTTAAAATCTTGATGGCTATGAACACTTACATTCAGTAATTCTTTTTTTTTTTTTTTTTGGTGGTACTGGGGGTGGAACCCAGAGGCTTTCTGCCTCCAGATTATACTCCCAGACCTTTTTTAAATATTTTATTTGGAAACAGGGTCTCACTAAGTTGCTGAGATCCTCACTAAGTAGCTGAGGCTGGCTTCGAACCCGTGCGATCTTCCTGTCTCAGCCTCCCAAGCGCAGGAATTACTAGCATGCACCACCACGCCCGGCTATCCTGGAATTCTTTGAAAGGCCACTGCCTTCACATGTGGGGCTGCTCACTCCTGACATTTTCAGTAGCATATGCATACCCATGTTCATAGCACCACAATTTGCAATAGCCCAAATATGGAACCAACCTAGGTCTCCATCAACAGATGAATGGATTGCAAAATTATGGGTAATACACAGGATAGAATTCAACTCAGCTATAAAGAAGAACAAAATCATCTTATTCACAAGATGGAAAGACCTGGAGAATATTATGTTAAGTGAGATCCGCCAAGCACAGAAAGAGAAGGGAAATATGTTTTCTCTAATATGCCCAAACTAGGGAGTATTAGGGATACCAGAGGGACTCCAGATAATGGAGGGGAAACCGCAGCAAAACTAGAATGGAAGGGTAGGAGAGAAAGAAGGCTGAGGTTGATTAATGGTGGAGCTACATTCGATTATGTGTATACATGTGAATATAGCATTGTTAACCCGGACATTTTCTACATTCCAGGTACTTTTTACAACAGTAAAATAGGAAGTTTAGGATCATGGCTTTAGCCAAACTGAGAAAAAGAGATACATGTCCATACAGGTGAGTGTGCCTATTCTACAAGGTAAAATGTGTGGTTTGTGTGCATGTGAAAAGTAGCACCCTCTTTTGAGCTGCTGCAAAAGTGTTGATTGAGGTGAGATCTGGTGGGGTCCCTTGTACTTTAATCTTTCCTCTTCTTCAGAAGGGCTCTTTATTCTTTCCTAGTTCACTCGTGTGTGTGTGTGTGTGTGTGTGTGTGTGTGTGTGTGTGTGTGTGAGAGAGAGAGAGAGAGAGAGAGAGAGAGAGAGAGAGAGAGAGAGAGAGAGAGAGATTGGGGATTGAACCCAGAGGCATTCTACTTTGGAGCTATATCCCTAGCCCTATTTATTTATTTATTTTTGTTTCTTGAAACAAGGTCTTGATAGGTTGCTGACCGTCTCACTGCATGGCTGAGGCTGTCCTAGAACCTGTGATCCTCCTGTCTCAGCCTGTCAAGTACTGGTATTACAGGCATGTGCCACCACACCTGGCTCCAGTTCACCATTTCAGTTAGACCTCCTATTACTCTCTCCCCCATCTAATTGAAAAAGAAATTGATTGGCAGCATCTTGCCTCTGAAATAATATCCTGATCCCATGCCACAGCATTCCATTCCTTAACAAATTTGTTCCTACCTGGTTCTCTTCATCTTAATCTCCTACACATCCATCCATGAAATCAACTCCCTGGCCACACTGAGCTACACATTCTGGTCTCAGCCATTTCTATTCTACAGGTCTTCAAACCACTCTAGTTATTGCTAAATGTACCAAGGAGCTGTGACTGACAGATGGCTGGTTTTTCACTGTTTAAATGTGACTGTAAAAAGATGGTTTCATACTCTATTTTGAATGTCATATTTCTGGCCTCTTTACACTTTAAAAAATGAGAATATTTCTCATAAAATTGTATATCTCCAGTATAATTTTAATAAAGTATTTGGGCTTGATTATTTGAATGTACAAAAGTGCACAAATCATGAATGTAGAGTTTGATAATTTGTGACACATTTAGCATACCATCTGAACACAATACCAGTTAAGAAAT
The DNA here is from genome assembly GCF_963383645.1 of Muscardinus avellanarius. Taxonomy (NCBI): domain Eukaryota; kingdom Metazoa; phylum Chordata; class Mammalia; order Rodentia; family Gliridae; genus Muscardinus; species Muscardinus avellanarius. The sequence continues at coordinate 113,010,938 of NC_137792.1, read as the reverse complement.
AGATCACTACCAACATCTCAGAAGTTCCCATGGCACTTTTTCCCAATCCATTGCCTCTCATATGTTCTGAGAGGAAACCCTTATACTGACTTGCAGCATCATAGATTAGTTTCAACTACATCCAACTTTAAATAGTATTAATATGCTGCACATGCTTATTGGTATTTCTCTTTTTCCAGTGAACCCCATATATTATGATATTTATTCATGTTGTATACAGCAGTAGTTTATTTATCACTACTATATAGGTTATTATTGTATGGATATATAATAATTTACCCTGTGAGCTTTTGATGGACACTTACCTTATTTCCAGTTTATTATTACTGTTATTAACCATATCTTATGGTTCACATGCACATTTATATTGTGAATAAGTCTATGAATGGAATTACTGTATCATAAGTATATATGATTTGTTAATTTTCATGGATATTGCCAGAAAGTCTTATGTAAGTTTTGCACTGATTTGCACTCTCATCAATATTTTATGAGAATTTCTTTTGCTTTAATACTCTCTTCTACACTTCTTATTAACATTTTGTTCAATTACAGATATTCTGATTGGTGTGATATGGTATAGTATTGTTGGGTTTTTTCCTTACTCATATTTAAACATTTTTTAAATCACTTTTCAAACAAGAGTTATGTTCTCAGGCCTATGACTATTAGAGACAGAAAATTAAAAAGGATGGAGAAGCTAGAAGATGTTAGCAAGGAGTGATAACCAGTACACACTTCAAAGACAAGGAATTGGAAACAATATTCAAAGCTGATATTAGAGTCAAAATACTAAGGTCAGGTGTGGTGGCACACACTTGTAATCCCAGCATTTGGGAGACTGAGACAAGAGGACAACGGTTCGCAGACAGCCTCAGCTACTTAGTGAGGCCCTCTGCAATTCCGTAAGACTCTGTTTCAAAATAAAGAATAAAAAATAGGGCTGGGGGTGACACTTGGAAGTAAAATGCCCCTGGGTTCAATCCCCAGTACTACAAAAAAAAAAAGAAAAAATAGAAAAAGTCTGTAGACTAACCAAAGGAGGAAAAGAATAAAAAGGAAAAGCAACCCAAATCACAAAATTTTTTAAATTTAACAATTATTTATTTTTTTCACTTTGAATGAGGTAGTGAAGTTTCAAGGAAGGAATGTTCCAGTCATTTGTGAGCATCTGGTGCCTCTATGTGATGTGGTTTGTGTTTCCTTTACCCTTTACCAAGTTAGATCCAAGTGGGTTAAGTTGAGATTGTTTTACTCTTTTCTCAACCCCTTTCTGGATTAGTTCAAGGTTTGCAGCATCTAAGGTGTACCAGGGAGCTTTGCTGATGGTTTATTGGGTCCTGAGGGAGGGAGAAGATTCTCTGTGTGTAGACACCGAAATTCTGCTCTCAGGACCTGAGAGCACCTTGAGGACTGTGCTTTTGTTGAGTTCCTCTTCTTCTATGCTGTGTTGGGGGGTTGCTAGTAAGAGGACTTGGAGGCACTCCCCAGGCTGTGGGCCCCTGCTTGCACCAGTGTGGGTCTAGGTATGGCTCTGAGGTGGGTTTGGGGCTTATTGATGCTGTGGCTCTCAGACTCCCCACAACCTAAGTTGTAGGTTGGGTTTGTGCTGCTGCTGTTGCTGCTAGGCCATTTTGCTGGGAAAGTCTACCAGCAGTTCCTGGTTGCTGGCGCTCCTGGCTCTGGGGTCCTGCCACTGGTGCTGTTTCCACTGACGGTGCTGGACTGCTCTATGGAGGAGTCCTGAAGGCTTTCTTTTTTCCTACAGGCACCGTTGGTATTGGGGTCCGTGCAGTAGCTGTTGCTGCTGCTGCTGGTGGTGGCTCCTCAAAAGAACCGGGCCATGCCCTGTTGTACTCTAAGGTCTGCCTGGCTGCTAGAGCTTTTTATTTTTATTTTTTGTGGTACTAGTGATGGAACCCAAGGGCTTTGTACCTCTGAGATACACCCTTAGCCCTATTTTTTAGTCTTTTTATTTTTGAAACAGTGTGTCACTGAGTTGCAAAGGGCCTTGCTAAGTAGCTGAGGCTATCCCCCAAACCCCGGTCCTCTGGTTTTAGCCTCCCAAATGATGGGATTAAAAGCATGCTAGAAATTATTTTGTTTAGGGCTAGGGGTGGGCATGCTATTGAGAAAACTTGCCTAGGCTAGCTGCTTGAAGCAGTTTGGAGTTTCTCCTCCACAGGACCTGCTGTAGATGGCTGCTGCAGATACCCCTCCCTGTACTAGCTTAGGGAGGAGCTCCCTGGCCTAAGCCAGTCTGTCAACACTGGTTTAGCAGCTGTGGCTAGGCCATGTCAGTGGGGGGTGCCTGCCAGTACCAGCTCCCAGCAGCATTTTGCAGTCTGGTCTGCTAGGGCTGGTCTCCTGAACTGCGTAGCAGGGGTGGCTGGTGGTAGTGGAGGCAGGACTCTGTTCAGCACTCAGCACAGAGAAAATCAGCACCTGCATTCAACACCTGTGAGGGTGCTGGGTCAGTAAAGAAGGGGGGATTCCACTCAATACCATTTAGTTGGAGAAACTCTGGTGCCTAGTGTGTGTTGCTTCTGATGCCTTTGGTCTTCCAGAAAAAGAGGTGTTAGAAAGTATCCTAAGAAAAGGCATGTGTTAAAAAATGGCTAGGTCTCCATGAACAGATGAACAGATTGCATAATTATGGGAAATACACACAATGGAATTCTACTCAGCTGTAAAGAAGAACAAAATCATGTCATTCACAAGAAGATGGAAAGACCTGGAGAACATTATGTTAAGTGAGATCTGCCAAGCACAGAAAGAGAAGGGACATATGTTCTCTCTAATATGCCCAAACTAGGGAGTATTAGGGATACCAGAGGGACTCCAGATAATGGAGGAGAAACCTCAGCAAAGCTGAAATGGAAGGGTAGGAGAGAAAGAAGGCTGAGGTTGATTAATGGAGGATCTATGTTTGAATATGTGTAAAAGTATGAATGGAGGATGGTCAACCTGGACTCATTGTTGGGAGAGGGGAAGGGGAACAGGGTGGGAAGGAGAGAGCACTAAGCACAAACTGAACGTATGCCATTTTCAATACGATACACATAGAAATTGTAAAAATTTTAAAAATGGCTTGGTAAACATCAAAGCCAATCAGTAAGCCAATCATGAGAAAGAGGGAGGGGAGGGAATGGGTGGGAATAGGAAAGGGCTAAATGAGTGATGTGTATATGTACGCCTCTACCATCTCGTACCCCATTAAGATGCACCAAGAAAAAATTTTTAAATGGCTTGGCAAGGTGATTTTACTTTTTGCAAAAAGAGTCTTGCCACCAATAAAGCAAGGTATAGAAGCACACTAAACTAAAAGCCCACTGGGCCTTTTATTCCTAATGCAAAGCTTCTGTGCTGTACTCCTATTGGTGGAACAGTCTTCACGATATTGGCAAGATGGGATGCTGGGGGAGGGTTGCATTTGCAATTTTTAAGAAATGCTAACTTTACAAAAGATTGTGAGCCTATACAAGGTTACAAAATGGTGGCTATACAAAACGGAGTTAGTTAAGATACTCCTTTAGACTTCCGGGAAGATGGCGACTGAGAAAAGCGGGGCTTAAGAGCCCCACCAACAACCAATCTCCAGTACCACAAAATCAGCGCCTTTCATAGCCAGAAAACACCATCACCAGAGAAACAAAAAAATCACCAGGCTCCAGAGAGAAAGCAGACTGAGAACAGAGCTCAGAGCCACAGAGGAGATACATCGGCCTCACGCCCGAGGACGCGGCAGCAGCGCCATACTGCCAACGGCAGCGGCAAATTCACCGGGCGGCTACAGCAAGCCGAGGTGAGCCGCTGCGGAACAGCCAGGCGGGATCTTTCGGCGCAGGGAGCATCTAAAGTTCCCAGTGGCTGAGCTAAGCACACGCTGCAGGGACTCAGAGTGGAACTCAAAACCAGAGAAGAAAAAATACGCCAGTCTCACAGCCGAGGGCGTGGCAGTGGCGCCATATTGTCACCGGCAGCAGCAGCAGCGAATTCATCGAGTCCAGTACAGCTACATCTGTGTACTCAAGAATAGTGAGTCAAATTGCGGGCCACAGAGGAGAAATCCCAGTACTGAACTCCCTGGGACTTGACCCAGTGGGGGAGTGGCGGGAGCAGAGATATCACACCATAGGAGAACGTGCAACCTGGCACCCCCCATAGTCTAAAGCAGCCTCTATCGACTCCCTGGGTTGGAGAGTCTGTGATACAACCCAGTAAAGGAGTAGTGGGGTCAGAGATACTACAGACTCGAGATCCAGAGCACCTTAAGCGAAGTCATAGTGACCCAAGGGAAGAACTCAGAGAAGGCACAAACTTCCAAAATCATGGGAAAGAGGAATAACACTGGAGCAATGAATGCCCACAACCCCACAACATCAGAACCCGATAAAACAGAAAATCAGAGATTTCTAGAAGATCAAATCAGGAAAATAACTGTAGAAATAATAGAGGTGCTTCGAAAAGAACTCAGAGAGAGCCAAAAAGAGATAAAGGATGCAATTAATGAAGTAAAGGCCTCAATTCAAAGCACAAACAACCGATTAGACCACATGGAGAACAGAATCTCACTCTTAGAAGATGAGCAATCCAAAAATGAACACATTGTTTCTAATCTAGAAAAAAATATCCAACAGCAGGAATCTGATATTGAAGAAATATGGGCCCATTTTAAGAGAGCTAACCTAAGAATAATTGGAATAGAGGAGGGAAAAGAAAGTGAAACCAAAGGGATCAACAATCTCTTCAAGGAAGTAATAGCAGAAAATTTTCCAAACATAGAGCAAGAGGTTGATACACAGGTCCAGGAAACTTATAGAACTCCCTTTAGACAGGATCGGAGAAGAGGATCCCCACACCACATAATTGTCAAAATGACCAATGTGGAAGCCAAGCAGAGAATCTTAAAGGCAACAAAAACAAAGGGCCAAGTGACATTCAGAGGCAAACCAATTAGAATCACTCCAGACTTCCCAAACCAAGTCATGAGAGCCAGAAGGGCTTGGAGTAACTTATTCCAAACTCTGAAAGAAAACAACTTCCAGCCAAAAATTTCCTACCCAGCAAAACTTTCTATCAAATTAGATGGAAAAATAAGAAGCTTCCATGACAAACAGAAACGGAAGGAATTTATGTCTTCAAAGCCAGCGCTAGAGAAAATAGTCAAAGAGATTAACTACAAAGAAGAAATAGGTAACACACACCAGAAACAGAGAAACAAGATTTTCCATCCAACAGACAACTAAGATTGGTTATCTGTGGAGATTCATTATTTATGTTAGTCTTTTACCTATCTCTAAATGGTATTGTTTGCCTTTATTGTTGTTAATTTTTAGGATTTCTAGTTGGAATATTAATATACCTTCAGATATAGCATTTGGAAATATTTTATCCCATTCTATTAGTAACTTTTAACTCTGTTTACATTGTCTTTGGATATACAATATTTTTTATTTTTTTAGGGAGTTTGTATACTCTTCTGTTGCCTGTGCCATTGAAATCACATCCAAGAAATCACTGCCAATTTCAATGTTGTGAGGTTTTATGACCCAGATTTTCTTCTAAAAGTTTATAGTCTTAAGATTTATATTTAGGTCTTTTATCTATTTTGAGTTAATACTTGTATATGGGATTAGGTAAGGGTCCAATTTTATTCTTTTCCATGTAATTCTTATGTTTCAACAATATTTAGTTAAAAGATTATTATTTCCACCACCAAATGTTCATGGAAACCTTGTCAAAAATAACTTGTCAATATAGGGAAGAATTTAGCTCTAGGCTTTTATTTAACTCTAATGGTTTACATATCTGCCTTTAGAACAGTACTACACTGTTTCAATTATTGTAGCTTTATATGGTTTGAAATCAGAAAATATATATCTTCTAGCTTTGTTCTTTTTCAAGATCGTTTTGGGTATCTAGAGTCCATATTCCATATTAGGATAGATTTTTTTCTGAAAAATAAATATATAAATATATGATAGTTTCACCTAAAAAAAAAGAAAAAATATTCTCTGGTAAGAAAGAAAGCAAAAAGAAATATTGAAATGTTATCTTTATGTTATCAAAAGCTTGGTATCAGACAAATGAAACTTATGTGAGATTATCATTTTTAATTTTGGATAAATTGCTATAATACTAGATGTCAACCACTAAGCCAAGCATGGGAAGGAGGGATGGGGAGGGAATGGGGTGGGGATCAGGTGGGGGTTGACTGGCGATATGTGCATGTATGTCTACAAAAGTTTTCTTTGTATCCCACTATGATGTATGAATACAGTGCACCAATAAAAAATTTAAAAAAAGACAAAAAAAGATACTCCTTTAATAGAAAAGATCTAATTATATTCGCACAGGGGAAATCTGCTCAGCATTGATCAACGCAGGGATGCTCTGGCACCATGCAATTACCACCTCTGCAGGTGCTGGGTCAGTGGACGAGAGGGGGCACTCTGCTCAGCACCACTCAATGTAGGGACACGGGTGCTGGGCATGGGCCGCTCAAGGAGGTGCTGGGTTGGCAGGGAGGGGGTGCTGGGCCACGTCTCAAGGCATAGGCAGACTTTGCTGGCTCACTAGCTCTGAATCTTCAGGAAAGGGGGAATGGGAGAGCACACTAGCTTAGGCTGTGATTGAAGAGACCAGTGTTCAAAATTTGTTGATTGGGAGAGAGATATGTGTCAGCCATGGAGCACTAAAGCTGATTCCTATAGGCCCACCCCTTTGCTGGCTCCATACATTTATTTATTTATTTATTTATTTATTTATTTATTTATTTATTTATTTATTTATTTTTGCAGTACTAGGGATGGAACTCAGTGGCATTTTACCTCCTAGCTACACCCTTGTCATTTTTTTTTTAGTCTTTTTTATTTTATTATTTATTTTATTTTATTTGTGGTACTGGGAATGGAACCCGGCGCATTCTACCCCCAAGCTACACCCCCAGTCCTATTTTTTAGTATTTTGTTTTTGAAACAGGGTCTCAATGAATTGTAAAGGGCCTCGCTAAGTTGCTGAGGCTGTCCATGAACCGTAAACCGTGATCTTCTGGTCTCCACCTCCTGAATGCTGGGATTATAAGTGTGTACCACCACACCTGCCCCTATTTATTTATTTATTTATTTACCCTTGGTACTGAGAATTGAACCCAGGGGCATCCTATCTCCGAGCTACACCCTCAGCCCTATTTTATTCTTTATTTTGAAACAGGGTCTCACTAAGTTGCAGAGGACCTCACAAGTAGCTAAGGCTGGCTGCGAACCTGTGATCCTTCTGTCTCAGCCTCTCAAGTATTGGGATTACAAGCATGCATCACCACGCCTGGTTTGGGTTCTTTAATAATTCCGTAGATGTTAGTTGTTCCCATCTTTGCCCTCTCACCTCAAAAAATAGGGGAAATTTCTTTAGATCGTTTTTTCTTACAGAGCTCCCAGACTTTGAGACTCTCTTATCTGCCATTTTGAAACCACTTCTCTTATTGTTTGTATTCTTGATGATTACCTTAACTGGAGTTACATAGACTCTCAGGGTAATTTTGATTTGCAGTTTCCTGATTCCACATGATTTGAACACTTTTCACATACTTGCTGGCCATTTGTATTTCACCTTTTGAGAACTGTCTTATATCTTAAGTACATTTCATGAACTTTTTCAAGCACTTTCATTTACCTACCTATGGTAGTTAGTATTTACCTGGGGATATGATTATTGGACCATAGGTTCATAGGTTATGCATACTTTTAGTTACTATCAAAGTGTTTCCAGAAGTAGTTTTACCAACTTACATTCCCATGAGGGTTCTGGTTTCTCCACATTTTTTATGGTACTGGGGATTTACCTAGGGCCCTTCTACCTTTGAGCCCTGTTTCTTTTTTGGAAACAGTGTATTGCTAAGATGCTGAGGATCTCATTGAGTTGCTGATGCTGGACTCAAACCTGTGATCTTTCTGTCTCAACCTCCAAGTACTAAGATTATAGGTATGCACCACAGTGCCCAACTGCTTTCTCCATATATTAACCAACACTCAATCTTTTCTCTCTTTTCCATTATAAATATCTTGGTGGGTGGTGTAGTAGAGTAGTATTGTGCTTCTAATTTATTTTTCATTGATGGCAAATAAAATTGAGTTTCTTTTCATGTGTTCATGAGCCATTTGGATTTCTTCTTTTGTGAAATATTTATTGAAGTGTCTTTCTTGCTCATTTATTTCTACCTGGGTTGCCTTTCTCGTTGACTTGTAGAGTCTATACATTTTATGGATACAAATATTTTGTGAAATGTGTGTATAGTAAGTGTCTTCTCTAGTAGTTTGTTTCTTCACTATCATAGTGTTCTCTTATAATGAACAGAAATTCTTCATCATTATATAATCCAATTTATTAATTAACTCCCTTTCTGGTTAGTATTTGGGGTCCTCTTTAAGAAGTCTTTTTCTATGCATATCAAGACCAAAATGAGATGTTTCTATGCTTTCTTTCAAAGATATGGATTTATTTCTTTTACCTTTCATTTTGAGTATGATGTGAGATAAGAGGTCAAGATTATTTTTTGCCATATGGTGAGTGATAAAATTCTATACCAATCTTCAACTGACCAAGTACCATTGCTAAAAAATTACCCTTTCATCACAGCAATATGTTATCACATTTGTCATAAATCACATGATCAAATATGTATGGGTTTATTTCTGTATAAACAGTGTTCCACTGGTAAGGTTGTTATCTTTTCAATAATAATATACTCTCATAATTGCTTTAGTTTATAATAAGTATTAATATATTGCAATGTTAGACTTCCAGCTCTGTTCTTCAAGATTGCCTTGACTATTTATTGCATTTCTATATCAATTTTAGAGTTACATGCTTGATGTTCACATAAAGGCCTTGGAATTTTGATGACTTTTCAACTCGAAGAGAATCAAGATCTTTAAAATACTGAGTCTTCAGGCCAGGCATGGTGATGCATACTTGTAATCCTAGTACTTGGGAGGCTGAGACATGAGGATTACAGGTTCGAGGATAGTCTCAGCATCTTAGCAAGGCCATCAGCAACTTAGTGAGATCTAATTTTAAAATAGAAATCAAAATTCTGGGGGTATAGCTCAGAGGTTCAATCCCCAATATGAAAAAAAATTGTGTCTTCAAATCCATTAATATGATATATCATTCCATTTATTTTGTATTTGAGAGGCAGACTCAGGTTAGTCTCTCCTGCTCCATTTGCTTAAGGGTGAATTGAGTTCTTTGATATGAGAAGGCTGAGCAACAGAATGATATATAAATAATATATAATATATAATATATAATTGTGTTATATATAAATATATTATATATATAAATATATAAATATATTATATATTTATATTATATATAAATATATATTATATTATATATTTATATTTTATATATATATATATATACTTGTGAGGTCCTCTGCAATCAGAGACTTTATATATACATATATTATATTATATATATATATTATATATATATAATCAGGGTCAGATGAAAGATACCATATCTGGCAGTTAAATTTAGAGAAGTTATGTTTTGGGAAAGATGTAGAGGAAATTTTTTCCCTCAAGCAACAAGAGACTAAATTGGCTAGGTGAAGTGACACACACCTGTAATCTTAGTACTTGGGAGACTGAGACAAGAGGACCGCAGGTTCGAGTACAGTCTCAGCAAGTAGTGATACTCTCATCAGCCTAGTGAGATCCTGTTTACATTTATAACAAAAGCTTTAGAGAGCTAAAAGATTGGTCTTTAAGACATACTGGGTCTAAATATGTGGTGCTTTGTGAAGCTCCCTTGATTATTGCATTAAAGTTGGTTTCTTTTAACATGTGTCTTGAAAGGACTCCATGGTTGACGAAATGTGGAGGTGCTTAAAATGCTGGGAACACTGGGAAACTTGGAAAACATTCAGGGAATAAAATACCTAAGGAAAAATAATATTTTGTCCCAGTTTTGAGGTTTTCAAGCATGAAGAGAAGAATCTGATAGCTTTTTCAAGCTAGTTCTGTATAATCACTGGCTAGATAGTATGAAAAATGTGAATTGGTGATAGAAACAAATGTTCAAGAGTTGCTCAGCAAGACAAAATGTTTTACTTCTGCAGAAGGGTGCTGAAAGGATGGGGGAGGAAGGAGACAGGAGATGGCTCATCAGTGGCACAGGATTTATTGGAATAAAACCTGAGGAGAGGGTCTCTACAAAAGGCTGGAGTCCGTGTCTGCTTACAGACTAGTAATTTCTATAGATTTTACAGAGAGAGGGGATGGTAGTTAGACTCAAATCTTCAGACCATACAACCAAACTGCCTAGCGAACTCCTGTAGCTGCAGATGAAGTCACCAGGACCCAGAAATACAGACCCTTTCTGAAGGGACCTGAGTGGCTACAACCAGCCTCATCAAGACTGAGAGTTTACAAACCATCCCAGTGGGAACCTGTGTGGTTACAGGAACTCATGTGGCAAACCCTAAACTTGTGGAGTTTATGAGTTTGCAGACCATCCCCGTGGAGGTGGAGTCAGGGCTACCATTGAATACAGCAGAAATGTGAATTAACAGAGTTCCTAGGGATGCTCAAGTAGGACCTAGAGCCAGCAGTCCACCCTACTTCTGCAGGGTTTCCAGTGATCACTGCCTGACCAGCAGAGGTGGTCACGTCTTTGGGAAGAAATAACTCAGCCACCAGTGTTCCAGGTTTGGAAGGCTACAATTTTTCATCTGGCAGAGTTTGAGCACCATGAGTACTGAGGTCAGCAACCAGAAAGTTTTTATGCGATCTCAGATTCCAGAGCAGCAGTGGTGTCTCTGGGGCTAAATAATTAAGCCAGTCACTCCCTAGGCTCAAAACTAAAATTTGTCCCTTGGCAGAGGTAGGGTCTAACAATCAGGGGCCAGCAAGGTTTCATGTTATTGCAGCCTGCAAAGCAGCTGTGTTGTCCCTAAGGGCAATTTAACACAGACAGCCGTGCTGCAGGCTGGAAATGCTACAATCCCTTGTTCAGTGGAGTTTAGGCCTGGTTATCACAGATGCCAGTGGCTAGCAGGGTTGCATGTGATCACAATCAGCAGAGCAGTGGTGGTGTTCCTGGGCATTAAAGCTCAGCCAGCCTCGGCCACAGGCTCAGAACATCATAATCTCTGGCCCTGCTGAGTTTGTGCCTGGCAACCATGAAGGTCAACAGCAGGCAGTGTTTTATAAGATTGCAACCAACAGAGCAGCTGTAGTGGCTCTGGAGCATTAAGCTCAGCCAGCTGGGCTGAAGGCTCTGAACATTATAGTCTCTGGCCCTGCTAAGTTTGGGCCTGGAGAGCACAAAGGCCTGAAGCCAATCAGAGACTATTGCTTGCCTACAGTTGTGAAGTACTATATCCTATTGAAGAGGTTCTGGGGGACTAACTCCAAATTCTGATTATAAACTGGACGTGGTGGTACACGCTTGTAATCCCAGTACTTGGGAGGCTGAGACAGGACGATAGCAGTTTGCAGTCTCAACTACTTAGTGAGGCTCTCTGCAACTTAGTGAGAACCTGTTTCAAAATTAAAAAATAAGCCTGGGGGTGTAGCTCAGAGGCAGAAATCCCTTGTAACACACACACACACACACACACACACACACACACACACACACGAAAAAGACTAGCTACTGGATGTAGTGGATCATGCCTATAATCCCAGTACTTGGGAGGCTGAGACAGGAGAATCACAGGTTTAAGGCCAGTGTGTGATGACTTAGAATCTCTTTCAAAACAAAAAATAAGAAAGGCTGAGGGTGTAGTTCAGAGGTAGAATGTCCCTGGGTTCAATTTCTAGTACCACAAACACATAACAGAATAGTTAAATTAATTTATCTGAACAGAAAAGAAATAATTACAAAATACCTTTTTGATGAGCTTCCAAAAAAGTGTCCTTCCATTGCTGCATTATATCAGCAATGTATGGGGTTCCAAATGATAAAAAAAATGTTTCAGTAATCAATTATAAGTTCTCTTGAAGCAAATAATTTTAAAAGTCTATAGAAAATCAAGGTTGCAACAGGGAAACTAATGGGCATTATAGAACTGAAGAATATAGGAAGACATGATGGTGCACACTTACAATCCCTTATAAACCTTTCTGAAAACAAAGGTTCTGTCCCAGTTTTCTGCCAATACCTTGCTACTTTATGACAATATTTCTATAGTAGAATTTGAAGTCAGGAATTGTGATGCCTCCCACATGGTTCTTATTGCTGAGATTGCTTTGGTATTCTGGGTCTTTTGTTTTTCTACATGAATTTTAGGACTGATATTTTTGGGGTTGTATAAATAATGGCATTGGTATTTTAATAGTGATTGCATTGAATGTGGAGATAACCTTTGGTAGAATGGCCATTTTGATAATATTTATTCTGCCTATCAAAGAGAGTATTTATTTTGCCTATGAAAGAGAATGAGAGATGTTTCCATATTCTCAGATCTTTGATTTCTTTCTTTAGTGTTTTATAATTTCCATTGTAGAGGTCCTTTATCTCCTTGAATTATTTATTTCTTGGTATTTTATTTTTTCATGTTTTCAGAATTCTTAGGCTTTTGTCTTCATTGCCTTGGCATCTTCTTCCTTTTTGTGTGAGATTTCTATGTCTATTTGTTGTTCCTTTGTAATAAATCCCATGCTGGAGGTATATATTTGCCTTAAAAATCATCTCATATCATCAGAATTTCTTTTTTCTTTTTCCGTTTTTTAGTACTGGGGATTGAACACAGGGACATTCTAACTCTGAACTACAACCTCAGCCTTTTTTATTTTTTATTTTGAAAGAAATTCTAAATCATCACGCACTGGCCTTAAACCTGTGATTCACCTGTCTCAGCCTCCCAAGTACTGGGATTATAGGCATTATCCACTGCATCCACCAGCTAGCTAGTTTTCTTTCTTTCTTTCTTTCTTTCTTTCTTTCTTTCTTTCTTTCTTTCTTTCTTTCTTTCTTTCTTGTGTGTGGTACAAGTGATTTCTGCCTCTGAGCTACACCCCCAGGCCTATTTAAATTTTTTTATTTTGAAACAGGTTCTCACTAAGTTGTGGAGGGCCTCATTAAGTTGCTGAGGCTGGCCGTGAACCTGCGATCTTTCTGTTTCAGCCAAGTACTGAAATTACAGGTGTGCACCACTATGCCTGGCTCTGCTAGCTATGATTAAAGAATAGGTTTTTCTAGTGACAAATTGTTTCCCTTCATATGAGAAATATATTCCCGAAGGATAGTTTTTCTAACATAACATTCACAGATAGCATTTATTTTCTTTCAGTACTTGAAGAATGTTGGACCACTTCCTTTCAGGTTCAATAGAAACTGTTATTTAAAACTTTCCCTAAAGATAAAACATCATTTTTCCCATTTGATTTTAAGATTTTCTTCTTGGTATTTAGTTTTCAGAAAACTATGAAGTGTCTTTTCATGGGTGTCTTTGGGGTTGTCCCTTTGGGGGTTCTCAAGTTATATCTTTTGGCATATTTGAAAATTTTTAGGTCATTATTATTTCATACTTTTTAAGTCATACTTTTTTTTCTCTTTTAATCTGAAAATTCAATTATATGCATATTAGATCTTTGATTATTGTTCCATAAATCCCTGAGGCTCTGTTCATTTTTTCTGGCCTATTTTCTCTTTTTGTTCAGACTGAATAAATTCTATTGTTTTGACCTTAAGTTGACCGATTCCATTTTGTCATCTCCACTTTACTGTCAAGCCAATTAGCAAAATGTTTTAAATTTATTATGTTTCTCAGTTCTTTTTTTTTATTGTGGTAGTAGGGAAGGAACCCAGGGACATTCTACTTCTGAATTACACCCCCAGCCCTATTTTTATTCTTTTTAAAAAGTTTTATTGGTCCATTGTACTAGATTCTTTATTTTTGAAACAGGGTCTCACTGAGTTGCAGAGGGCCTCAGTAAGTAGCTGAGGCTGGGCACAAACCTGTACTTGTCCTGTCTCAGCCTCCCAAGTACTGGGATTATCAATGAGCCACCACGCCCGGCTATATTCCTCAGTTTTATAATGCCCATTACTTTCCTTGTTGTAACTTCAATTTTCCATACATTTAAAGAATTATTTGGCTTCAAGAGAATTTATAACTGATTACTGAAACATTTTTATCATTTGGAACCCCATACATTGCTGGTATAATGCAGCAATGTTAGGATACTTTTTTGGAAGCTCATCAAAAAGTTAAAAAATAGAGCCAGGCATGGTAACACGTGCCTGTAATCCCATTACTTGAGTGACTGAGACAGGAGGACCACAGGTTTGAGGCCCACCTCAGCAACCTAGAGAGACCTGTTATAATAATAATAATAATAATAATAATAATAATAATAATAATAGGCTGAGGTGAAGCTTGGAAATAGAATGTCCCCGGGTTCAATTCCCAGTACCAAAAAAAGTTAAAAATAAAGCCAGGCATGGTGGTGCATGTCTGTAATTCCAGTACTTGGGAGGCTGAGGCATGAGGTTCGAGGCAGGAGGTTCAAGACCAGCCTCAGCAACTTAGTAAAACCCTCAGCAACTTAGACTGTGCTTCAAAATTAAAAAATAAAAGGAGCAGGGATAGAGCTCTGACGTAGAATGCCTCTGGGTTCAATCTTTTGTACTACAAATAAAGTTAAAAATAGTTACCATTTTATCCATTGGTTCTACTCTTAGGTATATACTCAAACAAAAGGATACACCCCCACAAAAACTTATACACGACATTATAGCAGCAGTCTTTATAATAGCCAAAAAAGTGGCAGGAACAAAAATGTCCACCAACTGATGGATGAATTAAGATTAAAATATCCATATAATGGAGTATTATTCGCCAATGAAAGAAATGATGTACTAGTAAACACTACAACATGAATGATGCTTGTAAATATGCGAAATGGGAAAAGCTAGTTACAAAAGATGACATTTGATTTTAAGTGTATGAACTTCCCAGAATAGGAACGTTTATAAGGAAAGAAAGTTGTTTCTTAGGCCTGGAGGATGGCTAGGCAATCGATTGTTCAGAGATATGGGTTTCTTTTGGAGAAAAAATGTTCTTAAATTAGATTGTGGTAATGATGCAAAATCCTATAAGTATGGTAAAAAAAAATTGAAGTACAATCTTTAAATGAATGAAATGGCGCCAAGCGTTGTGGTGCACGCTTGTAATCCCTGTGCTTGGTAGGCGGAGACAGGAGGATCATGCAGGTTTGAAGCCAGCCGCGCTAGCTTAAGAGACTCTGTTTCCAAATAAAAAAATATAAATGAGTGAAATGTATGTTATATGAGTTATTCTTCATAAATTTATTTGTGTGTTGGGGGTGATACTGGAGATTGAATCCAGGAATGTTCTAACTCTGATCTATACCCTAGTTTTATTTTATCTTTTATTTTGAAACTAAGTTACTGAGGGTGGCTTCAAATCTGCAATCCACCTCTCTCAGCCTCCCAGCTACTGAGGTCAAAGACATGTGCCACAATACACGGTTATATCTATAAATTTCTAAAAAACCACTTTATTAGATACTTCCAATATCTTATTCACATTGCTATTGGCATTAGTTGATAGTATTTTCTTATTCAAGTTGTCTATTTATTTATTTATTTATTTATTTATTTATTTTTATTGGTGCACTGTATTCATACATCATAGTGGGATACAAACTTTTGTAGACATACATGCACACATCGCCCAGTCAGTCCCCACCCGATCCCCACTCCATTCTCTCCCCATCCCTCCCTCCCATGCTTGGCTTAGTGGTTGACATCTAGTATTATAGCAATTTATCCAAAATTAAAAATGATAATCTCACATAACAGTTTCATTTGTCTGATACCAAGCTTTTGATGACTTAAAGATAACATTTCAACATTTCTTTTTACTTTCTTTCTTACCAGAGAATATTTTTTTCTATTTTTTAGGTGAAACTATCATATATTTATATATTTATTTTTCAGAAAAAAAATATATCCTAATATGGAATATGGACTCTAGATACCCAAAACGATCTTGAAAAAGAACAAAGCTAGAAGATATATATTTTCTGATTTCAAACCATATAAAGCTACAATAATTGAAACAGTGTAGTACTATTCTAAAGGCAGATATATAAACCATTGGAGTTAAATAAAAGCCTAGAGCTAAATTCTTCCCTATATTGTCAAGTTATTTTTGACAATGTTTCCACGAACATTTGGTGGTGGAAGTAATAATCTTTTAACTAAATATTGTTGAAACATAAGAATTACATGGAAAAGAATAAAATTGGACCCTTACCTAATCCCATATACAAGTATTAACTCAAAATAGATAAAAGACCTAAATATAAATCTTAAGACTATAAACTTTTAGAAGAAAATCTGGGTCATAAAACCTCACAACATTGAAATTGACAGTGATTTCTTGGATATGATTTCAATGGCACAGGCAACAGAAGAGTATACAAACTCCCTAAAAAAAATATTGTATATCCAAAGACAATGTAAACAGAGTTAAAAGTTACTAATAGAATGGGATAAAATATTTCCAAATGCTATATCTGAAGGTATATTAATATTCCAACTAGAAATCCTAAAAATTAACAACAATAAAGGCAAACAATACCCTTTAGAGATAGGTAAAAGACTAACATAAATAATGAATCTCCACAGATAACCAATCTTAGTTGTCTGTTGGATGGAAAATCTTGTTTCTCTGTTTCTGGTGTGTGTTACCAATTTCTTCTTTGTAGTTAATCTCTTTGAGTATTTTCTCTAGCACTGGTTTTGAAGACATAAATTCCTTCAGTTTCTGTTTGTCATGGAAGCTTCTTATTTCTCCATCTAATTTGATAGAAAGTTTTGCTGGGTAGGAAATTTTTGGCTGGAAGTTGTTTTCTTTCAGAGTTTGGAATATGTTACTCCAAGCCCTTCTGGCTCTCATGACTTGGTTTGGGAAGTCTGGAGTGATTCTAATTGGCTTGCCTCTGAATGTCACTTGGCCTTTTGCTTTTGTTGCCTTTAAGATTCTCTGCTTGGCTTCCACATTGGTCATTATTGACAATTATGTGGCATGGGGATCCTCTTCTCCGATCTTGTCTAAAGGGAGTTCTATAAGTTTCCTGGACCTGTGTATCAACCCCTTGCTCTATGTTTGGAAAATTTTCTGCTATTACTTCCTTGAAGAGATTGTTGATCCCTTTGGTTTCACTTTCTTTTCCCTCCTCTATTCCAATTATTCTTAGGTTAGCTCTCTTAAAATGGGCCCATATTTCTTCAATATCAGATTCCTGCTGTCGGATATTTTTTCCTAGATTAGAAACTATGCGTTCATTTTTGGAATGATCATCTTCTAAGAGCGAGATTCTGTTCTCCATGTGTTCTAATTGGTTGTTTGTGCTTTGAATTGAGGCCTTTACTTCATTAATTGCATCCTTTATCTCTTTTTGGCTCTCTCTGAGTTCTTTTCGAAGCACCTCTATTATTTCTAGTTATTTTCCTGATTTGATCTTCTAGAAATCTCTGATTTTCTGTTTTATCGGGTTCTGATGTTGTGGGGTTGTGGGCATTCATTGCTCCAGTGTTATTCCTCTTTCCCATGATTTTGGAAGTTTGTGCCTTCTCTGGGTTCTTCCCTTGGGTCACTATGACTTCACTTAAGGTGTTCTGGATCTCGAGTCAGTAGTATCTCAGACCCCACTACTCCTTTACTGGGTTGTATCACAGAGTCTCTGACCCAGAGAGTCGATAGAGGCTGCTTTAGACTGTGGGGGGTGCCAGGTTGCACGTTCTCCTATCGTGTAATATCTCTGCCACCGCCACTCCCCCACTGGGTCAAGTCCCAGGGAGTACAGTACTGGGATTTCTCCTCTGTGGCCCACAATTTGACTCACTGTTCTTGAGTACGCAGATGTAGCTGTACTGGATTCGGTGAATTCTCTGCTGCTGCCGCCGGTGGCAATATGGCACCGCTGCTACGCCCTCGGCCGTGAGGCTGGCGTATTTCTTCTTGGTTTTGAGTTCCACTCTGAATCCCGGCAGCGTGTGCTGAGCTCAGCCACTGGGAGCTTTAGATGCTCCCTGCGCCGAGAAATCCCGCCTGGCTGTTCCGCAGCGGCTCACCTCGGCTTGCTGTAGCCTTCCGGTGAACTCGCCGCTGCCGCCGGCAGTATGGCACTGCTGCCGCGTCCTCGGGCGTGAGGCTGGTGTATCTCCTCTGTGGCTCTGAGCTCTGTTCTCAGTCTGCTTTCTCTCTGGAGCCTGGTGATTTTTTTTGTTTCTCTGGTGATGGTGTTTTCTGGCTATGAAAGGCGCTGATTTTGTGGTACTGGAGATTGGTTGTTGGCGGGGCTCTTAAGCCCCGCTTTTCTTGGTCGCCATCTTCCCGGAAGTCCTATTTTTTTAATGTACCATAACAAAGTATCAAAAGTTGGATGGCTCAAAGATCAGATATATAAGTCCAATATGTTGGCAGTACTAATTTTTTTGAGGGACTGTGAATGAAAAATATTTTCCATGTCTCTTCTGTCTAGCTTATGGTGGTTCTGGCTACTCTTTTATGCTATAGATATGCTCTGCTTTGTTATTCTGGTTCTGCTTGATCTATTTTATCCATGCCTGTGCCACCTGTTGAAGTGAAAAGTTCTGCTTTGGTGTCATTAGGTGAAAGGTATTATTGGTGTCAGTAGGTGAGGGGCAGAGGGTGCCAGTCACACTAAACAGAAAGTATTTTCCCTGACCTGTTTTCTAGTCACCAGTTTCCATTCTATATTAATGACAACAAAAAGCAAGTCATTTATCTGAACCATGTTCTTCTACTAAATGAAGAACCAAGAGTTCCAGTGTCTGGGTAGGTGGAGGTTCAAGAGACCAAGAGTTTGATTCACCCTCAAATGGTGGGCTGACGGCCAGAAATTAGTGGGCCAGACTGTTTCTTGCCATTGGCTGAATATCCAAAAAACACTTTTTCTTTTTGTGTGTGATGATGGGGATTGAACTCAGGAGCATTTTGCTGCTGAGCTACTTTCATAGCCCATTTAAAAAAAAATTTGAAACAGTGTCTCATATTTTACTGTGTACTGGCTTATCTGAACTTCCCAAGTACTGGGATCACAAGTGTGCACCACAGTTCCCAGCTCACAAAACACTTTTCTGGTATCTTCTGACAATTTATGGAAATCCAGGAGCTACTGGTTTTAAGTGACTGACACTGAATGAAGAGCTGGGAGCCATTGCTGGGGGAGTAGCTCACAGGTAGAATACCTTAGGTTCAATTCCTACTACAGAAAAAATTGTGCTTCTCTCCAAAATGTTGTACTAGGGGCCAGACTTATCCCCCTAATTGAAATAATTTAAAAAACAAAGTATATGAAGTAACAGTTAAAAATCCATGTATGGAGCCAGCCATGGTGGCACACGATTGTAACTCCAGCATTTGGGAGGCTGAGACAGAAGGATCATGGTTTGAGGACAACTTCAGCTACTTAGTGAGGCCCTCTGCAACTTAGTGGGACCCTGTTTCAATATAAAGAATAAAAAAATAGGGCAGGGAGTGTAGCT
Source organism: Muscardinus avellanarius (assembly GCF_963383645.1). Taxonomy (NCBI): domain Eukaryota; kingdom Metazoa; phylum Chordata; class Mammalia; order Rodentia; family Gliridae; genus Muscardinus; species Muscardinus avellanarius. The sequence continues at coordinate 112,991,381 of NC_137792.1, read as the reverse complement.
TGGAGGTCAAATGCCCCTGGGTTCTATCCCCAGACCCCCGCCCCCAAAATGTAAGAAAACCTGAGAATCAAAAAGTAAACAAAGTACCCACTATAATTGCCTCCTATCACCTCCATGAGAGTTACCAGGCTTCTGCAGATAAAGGAAGTCTAGGCATGCCCATAGGGGTTTCCAGAGTTGAAGAAATAAAGCCGAGAGTTAATGAGACTCAGGAAGCCAGAGACAGGCTGTAGCCACCCAACTCTGGCATAGCACCATTTAAATAGGAAGGAAGTTCCTGCTCCCAGCATCTCCCTGTGGAGGGAAATAGTTGGGCTATACACTCAATGGTCCAACTTCTCGAGGAGCTACTTGAGGGATTGGATTCTAACACACCCCTCTCACAGTGAGTGGGAAGGGAGCAGGGGGAAAACACATCAAGTTCTGTGTGCATGTACGTCACTATCACTGTAAACATTATTATTATGTAGACTACAATGTGCCAATAAAAGTATATTTAAAAAGTACGCTAAGATTCATCTAACCCCAATTAGAATAGCTATCAACAAGAAGTCAAGTAACAATAAATTCTGGTGAGGATGTGAGGAAAGAGGAACTCTTCTACACTGTTGGTGGGATTGCAAATTAGTGCAGCTGCTAGGAAGATTAGAGTAGAGATTCCTCAGAAAACTGGGAATAGATCCACCCTACAATCCAGCCATACCAATCCTGGGTATCTTTCAGAAGAGACTGAAATCAGTAGTAATACATGCATATACATGTTTATAGCAGCACAAATCATGATCGTAAAATTATGGAACCAGTCTAGGAGTCCATCAACAGATGAACATGTCACAGAATTATAGGATGTACACACAATGGAATTCCACTCAGCCAAAATAACAGAATAAAGTCATTTGCAGGAAAATGGATGAACCTGGAGAAAATTGTTAAGTGACATAAACCAGTCACAGAAAGTAAAACATAATATGTTTTCTCTTATATGTAGAAGCTAGAATGTAATGGGGATACAGGAAAGACACTAGATGATGGATGCAAAACCCTAATGGAGGCAGGAAGGTGGGCTAGGGGAGAGAGGGAGGATGAATGAATGAAGGAAAAACTTTCATTTTCATCATATACATACGTAAGGATACCAATGCCAATCTCAATATCATGTATGGGGAAGCAGAGGAAATGGGGTGGGAGCCAGAGGGAAGCTCACCAGGTGCCAAGTGCATTGATCACTCTGAATTACATTATGATATAAGACTATAATGCACCAATAAAACTGTATATAAAAAGAGCTTCACATTTTGCAGGAAAAGCAAAGCATCATTTTTGACAAAAAAAACCATCAAGGGTTATACAACTTTTGGTAACCAAAAAGGCATTATTGTTTTATCATTATTATCAGCAGCATCAACACTTACAGAAGGGCATGATGGTAGGTGTGGCGCATGCTTGTAATCCCCACACTTGGGAGGCTGAGACAGGAGGATTGCACGGGTTCAAAGCCAGCCTCAGCTACTGAGTGAGGCTCTCAGCAACTTAGTGACATCCTGTTTCCAAATAAACTATAAAAAATAGGTCTGGGAGTATAGCCCGGAGGTGGAAAAAGCCCCTGGGTTCCACCCTAAGTACCACAAAAAAAGAAAAGAAAAGAAAAATATATATTAAGCAGAAATAGATGAAATAAATTATTTTGACTATAGACGATATGTTCAAAAAGTTAAGAAAAGCTAACAAAATTTATAAAAAGAACCCAATTCAAACTTCTAACATTGAAAACTACAGTGACCATGATGAAAAACATATGTGTGGATTTAATCACAGACTAGACATTTCAAAAGAAAATAATGGTGACATTATATTATTTATCACTGGAAAATAAAATGAAAAAATGTTTTAAAAAGCACAAAGCAAGGACTGGGGACGTAGCTCAGTAGTAAGTGCTTGCTTTACATGCACAAGGCCCTGGGTTCGGTCCCCAACATTGCAAAAAACAAAAGAAAACAAAACAAAAAACAAAATAAAGCCTAAATCAAGCAAATCTAATTTCTAAGCTGGGCATGGTGGCATTTACTTATAATCCTAGTACTTGGGAGGCTGAGATGGGAGGATTGCAGGTTTGAGGACAGCCTCAGAAATTTAGTGAGAGTTTCAGCAACCTAGTGAGACCCTGCTTCCAAATTAAAAATAAAATCCTTCTGGGAGTGCAGTTTGGAGGTAGAATGCCTGTGGGTTCAGTTCCTAGTACCATAATAAATAAATAAAAAGAGCAAAGCATCAATAAGCTGAGGGACTTCAAGAGGCCAAATATGTGGAATGCCTACTTTTCCCCCTGACAAACATTCAATAAAAATAGCATAGTATAGCTGGAAGAAGAGCAAGAGACTCATTCTATGGAGAGAAAAACAAAAGAAAGATCCAGAATCAAATGGAGAAACAAAAACAAAGTATCACTAGAGGATTTTGAAATCTCTGGTGACCATGGCAACAACAGAATTCAACTTTGATAACCATAGCAACAAATTCCAACTCTGGTAACCATAGCAACTCTACCAACTAAGCAAATTTCAAACCTAGTCTGACTCCTGACGAGATCAACACAAACCTCCAGCCTAAAGGCCCAGCAGAAGGAAAAGCAGGCTAACCTCAAAGTGTAAAAAATATACTTGGTCTCGGTATGTATAATTCTACACATGCTCACCTTTCAACAACAAAAATTCTGTGGTGCATGAATAAATACAATTTGAAGAATCAGAGAAATCATCTGAAGCGATCTCATATCACATGATTGTTGAAACTATCATAAAGGGAATTTAAATCAACATGTTCAAGCACTGGTTCTCCAAAGCAGACAATTTCGTCCCCAGGAAATGTTTGGCAACATCTGGAGGCATTTATTAGTGTCTTAATGGGAGAGGCGATACTGGCATCTAGTGGATAGAGGACAGAGATAATGATGTACAGGATAACACCTTAAAATAGAATATCTGCATGAAAATGTTAATTATTCCAAGACAGGAATTATTGTGTTGAAACCTCTAATAGAAAACTTAGAAGACATGCAAGATACCTTCAGCCAAAAGAAGGAAATTGTAATAAAATATGTTGTACACCTTAAATATATACAATAAAAAGAAAAGAATTAGACAGATATGCCATAAATTAAAATCATGATAACAAAATTAGATTGTCTTTTTTGGGCTCGTAAACAGACTTATCACTGTCAAGGAAAGAACCACTAACCTTGAAGTTAATTCAATACAAATTACTCAAATTAGAATACTGAAAAAAAGTAGAAAACTAGTTCAAAACAAGGAAGTACTATGGGACAATAATAAGTTACATATCATTGGGGGGGAAAAGTAGAAGAGGGAAAATAGAACAGAGAAAATATATGAAGAATAATGGCCCAAGGAATTTTAACAATTCCTAGTAAACACTACAGACTCAAGAATTTCAAAGACCATCCCTGAAATGCAATACAAAAGAAAATGCCACTGTGTATAGACCACATTTTCTTCATCCATTCATCTGTTGATGGACATCTAGGTTGGTTTCATAATCTGTCTATTGTGATTTATAAAGTCATAGGTTGTATGTTTCTCACATATTTAAAAAACTAGAGAGAAAATAGGGGTTGGGGGGAAATGACCACATGATAATAAGGAGAGAAACCAGGAGAATAGTGAAAGCAAATCAGGGGAAGAAAAAAGGTGAAGGGGAAAAAGATTTGAAATAGACCAAATAATATATTATGTTTATATATAAGGGAGCAGATGTGATTAGGAGGTAACCACACTGAGAAATAATGTGTGCATATACAAATGTATCATTATTGCACCAATGAAATCCTTTACCAAATACATTTCAACTTTCAAAAAAAGTACAAACACTGCAAACTAATTGAACGTAACAGTCATTTACAGACTATATATCCAACAACAGTTGTATACATTTTCTTAGCAGCTCATAGAAGCTTCTCCAAAATAGACAATATTCTAGGCCACAAAGTAACTACTAGCAAATTCAAAAAATAGTTTAATTCCTTGTATCTTTCTAGATTATAATGGACTGAAAGTAGAGATCAACAAGAAGATACAGAATTACACCAATCCATAGGGATTGAATGATTCTTCAAGTTTTTCAATTTATGTCACTATATATAATATGGAAGTCCAGAACATCGAATGATGGAAAAATTTCTAGACAACTGCAACCTATCTAAACTGAAACAAGAGAACAGAAAAAAATCCCAAGCAGACCAATAGGAAGCAAAGAGATCAAAGTTACAAAACATAAGGTCACAGTATCTACCTACAAAAGTCCTATCTATCTACAGTATCTACCTACAAAAGTCCACAGTATCTACCTAAACTAGCACTGAAAACTTGAAATTTACATAAAAAATCCAAGACCACTTACAATAGATAAAAAGTACTTATATACAAATCTAATAAAATATGCAATCTTTATGAGGAAATTTACAAAACATTGATGAAAGGAAATAAAGATCCGAATAAATGGTGGTATATACTGTGCTAAAGGATCAAAAGAATCCTTAATGTTATAATGACGATACTCCAAAAGTCATCTATAGCGTAAATATAAAAAATTCAAAAGATTCTTTATTTTAGATATGGACAATTTGATTCTAAAATATTATAGGCATGGAGGCACACATGCCTGTAATCCCAGTACTTGGGAGGCTGAGACAAGAGAATGGAAGGTTCAAAGTCAACCTTAGCAACTTAGTGAGATCCTGTTCCAAAATAAAAAAATAAACATGGCTGAAGGTTCAATCTCCAGCACAAAAAAATAAGTTTATAGCAATAAAGACATAGTGCTATTTGTGAAAGAATAACATAGAGATTGGTGGAACAGAACCAAGAGTCCAACAATAGATATACAAAAATACAGTGAACTGATTTTTACAAATGTAAAATGGAAACTTGAGAAAGGAAAATCTTTTCAATAAATGTTACTGAAACACCAGGGATGGTGGTGCACGCTTGTAATCCCAGTACTTGGGAGGCTGAGACAGGAGGATTGTGCAGGTTCGAAGCCAGCCTCAGCTACTTATTGAGGCTCTCCGCAATTTAGTGAGACCCTGTTTTCAAATAAAATAGAAAATAGGTTTGGGAGTGTAGCCCAGAGGTAGAAAGCCTCTGGGTTCCATCCCCAGCACCACAAAAAATGTTACTGGAAAAGGTGCCACAATATGAAAATAAACTCAGAGGTTCTTACATTTTGTTTTAAATAGCTAGAACTATAATAAGGCTAGAAAAAAATCATTGTAAGTATTATTACTGGTCTTGGGTGGGGCAAATAATTCTTAAATAGAACAAAGAAGTGTAAAATAACAAAATTTGCACCTATCTTTATCAAATATATTAGCCTGTACTTTCAGATTCTTGTAGTGTTCTTCTCTGGTTTTGTAGTTATTTTAATACTTGCCTTGTAAAATGAGTTTACAAGAGTTCCCTCCTCTTTAACTTTCTGAAAATTTTTGAAAAGGATTAGTATTAACTCTTTAAATGTTTTATAAACAATTCACAAGTGAAACCATCAGATTCTGGGTTTTTATGGTGGGAGAGAGGTTGTGTGTGTGTGTGTGTGTGTGTGTGTGTGTGTGTGTGTGTGTTACTAGGGATTGAACAGGGGTATTTTATCTCTGAACTATACCTCCAGCCCCATTTTATTCTTTTATTTTGCAATAGGGTCTCACTATGTTCCTGAGGCTGGCTGTGAACCTTCAATCCTCTTGTCTCCACCTCCCATGGTGGTGGTTATGAACATCCACCACCATGCCCAGCTTGGGAGAGTTTTTTGATGACTGATTCAATCTGTTTAAGAGAGTACTGGAGAATAAACTCAGGGCCATTCTACCTCTGAGATATATCCCCAGGTCTATTTTTATTTTAAAACAGGGCCTCCATAAGTTGCTGATGGCCTTACTAATTTGCTGAGGCTAGCCTTGAACCTGTGATATCCCTGTCTCAGTCTTCTATGTACTGAGATTACAAGCATGCACCATCATACCTGGCCTGATTCAATCTTTTATTCATTATCAGGCTATTCAGAATTTCTATTTCTGGAACTTCTGGGAAGATGGCGACCGAGAAAAGCGGGGCTTAAGAGTCCCGCTAACAACCAATCTCCATTACCACAAAAAGAGCGCCTTTCATAGCCAGAAAACACCATCACCAGAAAAACAAAAAAAAACCACCAGGCTCCAGAGAGAAAGCGGACTGAGAACAGAGCTCAGGGCTACAGAGGAGACACACGCGCCCGAGGACGCGGCAGCAGCGCCATACTGCCGGTGGCAGCGGCGAACTCAACGGACGGCTACAGCAAGCCAGGTGAGCCGCTGCGGAACAGCCAGGCGGGACCTTTCGGCGCAGACAGCATTTAAAGCTCCCAGTGGCTGAGCTCAGCACACTGCAGGAATTCAGAGTGGAAATCAAAACCAGAGAAGAAAAAATACGCCAGCCTCATGGCCGAGGGCGTGGCAGAGGCGCCATATTGCCACCGGCGGCGGCAGCAGCAGTGAATTCACCGAGTCCAGTACAGCTACATCTGCGTACTCAAGAACAGTGAGTCAAATTGCGGGCCACAGAGGAGAAATCGCAGTATTGGGCCTCCTGGGACTTGACCCAGTGAGGGAGTGGTGGTGGCAGAGATATCACACCATAGGAGAACGTGCAACCTGGCACCCCCCATAGTTTAAAGCAGCCTCTATCGACTCCCTGGGTCGGAGACTCTGTGATAAAACCCAGTAAAGGAGTAGTGGGGTCTGAGATAATACAGACTCGAGATCCAGAGCACCTTAAGTGAAGCCATAGTGACCCAAGGGAAGAACCCAGAGAAGGCACAAACCTCCAAAATCATGGGAAAGAGGAATAACACTGGAGTAATGAATGTGCACAACCCCACAACATCAGAACCTGATAAAACAGAAAATCAGAGATTTCTAGAAGATCAAATCAGGAAAATAACTGTAGAAATAATAGAGGTGCTTCGAAAAGAACTCAGAGAGAGCCAAAAAGAGATAAAGGATGCAATTAATGAAGTAAAGGCCTCAATTCAAAGCACAAACAACCGATTAGACCACATGGAGAACAGAATCTCGCTCTTAGAAGATGAGCAATCCAAAAATGAATGCATAGTTTCTAATCTAGAAAAAAATATCCAACAGCAGGAATCTGACATTGAAGAAATATGGGCCCATCTTAAGAGAGCTAACCTAAGAATAATTGGAATAGAGGAGGGAAAAGAAAGTGATACCAAAGGGATCAACAATCTCTTCAAGGAAGTAATAGCAGAAAATTTTCCAAATATAGAGCAAGAGGTTGATACACAGATCCAGGAAACCTATAGATCTCCCTTTAGACAGGATCGGAGAAGAGGATCCTCACGCCATATAATTGTCAAAATGACCAATGTGGAAGCCAAGCAGAGAATCTTAAAGGCAACAAAAACAAAGGGCCAACTGACATTCAGAGGCAAACCAATTAGAATCACTCCAGACTTCCCAAACCAAGTCATGAGAGCCAGAAGGGCTTGGAGTAACATATTCCAAACTCTGAAAGAAAACAACTTCCAGCCAAAAATTTCCTATCCAGCAAAACTTTCTATCAAATTAGATGGAGAAATAAGAAGCTTCCATGACAAACAGAAACTGAAGGAATTTATGTCTTCAAAACCAGCGCTAGAGAAAATACTCAAAGAGATTAACTACAAAGAAGAAATAGGTAACACTCACCAGAACCAGAGAAACAAGAGTTTCCATTCAACAGACAACTAAGATTGGTTATCTGTGGAGATTCATTATTTATGTTAGTCTTTTACCTATCTCTAAGTTGTATTGTTTGCCTTTATTGTTGTTAATTTTTAGGATTTCTAGTTGGAATATTAATATACCTTCAGATATAGCATTTGGAAATATTTTATCCAATTCTATTAGTAACTTTTAACTCTGTCTACATTGTCTTTGGATATACAATATTTTCTTTTATTTTTTAGGGAGTTTGTATATTCTTCTGTTGCCTGTGCCATTGAAATCATAACCAAGAAATCACTGCCAATTTCAATGTTGTGAGGTTTTATGACCCAGATTTTCTCCTAAAAGTTTATAGTCTTAAGATTTATATTTAGGTCTTTTATCTATTTTGAGTTAATACTTGTATATGGGATTAGGTAAAGGTCCAATTTTATTCTTTTCCATGTAATTATTATTTTTCAACAATATTTAGTTAAAAGATTATTATTTCCACCACCAAATCTTCGTGGAAACCTTGTCAAAAATAACTTGACAATATAGGGAAGAATTTAGCTCTAGGCTTGTATTTAACTCCAATGATCTATATATCTGCCTTTAGAACAGTACTACACTGTTTCAATTATTGTAGCTTTATATGGTTTGAAATCAGAAAATATATATGTCTTCTAGCTTTGTTCTTTTTCAAGATCGTTTTGGGTATCTAGAGTCCATATTCCATATTAGGATAGATTTTTTCTGAAAAATAAATATATAAATATATGATAGTTTCACCTAAAAAACAGAAAAAAATATGCTCTAGTAAGAAAGAAAGCAAAAAGAAATATTGAAATGCTATCTTTAAATCATCAAACACTTGGTATCAGACAAATGAAACTGTTATGTGAGATTATCATTTTTAATTTTGGATAAATTGCTATAATACTAGATGTCAACCACTAAGCCAAGCATGGGAAGGAAGGATGGGGAGAGAATGGGGTGGGGATCGGGTGGGGGCTGACTGGGCGATGTGTGCATGTATGTCTACAAAAGTTTGTATCCCACTATGATGTATGAATACAGTGCACCAATAAAATAAAATTAAAAAAAAACCAACAAAAAAAAAAAAAGAATTTCTATTTCTTCATGATTCAGCTTGTGCTTGTGCTATCATTTTTCGTACAAAGCCATGTTTGGATTTATACTGAATACAGTGGCCAAGAAGGTAAAAAAGAAAAAAAAAACACACATGCGTGCAACTTCAATCATACATAATTCCTAAGGCCCTTTATGAAAGAAAGGTAGAAACCGTGATTACATACTTTGGAATAACGCGGGTTTCATTGCTTCTTCTTCGGTGTTTCATACAATTGTACAAATTGTTTTATTGAGAATACCAGGTGACAGAAGCTAAAAAGAAGAATGAATGCTTAATAATTTAAACAATGATGCAATCTCCAAACTTTTCCACCAAAAAGCATTAGAATATCACTTTCTACACTTTCAAATAACTCAGTTTATTTCAGCTTAAGCTTCCCATATTTTTTACATGCATCCATCCTAGTTCATAGGGAACACTAAGTATTACTACTTAATAATGAGAATCCATGTCTGACAAACACTCCTTTTCCAAATGTGTTAAAATCCCAGTGCACACACCTTCCAATAACTTTGTCTTCCAGGTGTGTGCTATCTTCTTTCTTACAATTTCATATATTGGTTTATACTGAATACAGTAACTAGGAAGCAGTAACAGAAAACACACACACATGAAACTTCAAGCAAACATAATTCCTGAGGCCTTTTATGGTAAATAGTTAGGAACCTGAATATATACTTTCAAATCACTCAAATATCATTGCTTCTGCTTTAGTTTTTCATAAAATGGTGAGAATTGTTTTAATGAAAATGCTGGGTAAGAGAATCTAAAACGAAGAATGCCTGCTTGGAAATTTTAACATATGCAATCCCTGAACTTTTTGATGAAAATGCGTTAGAATATCTCTTTCTATACCTTCCAATTATTTTATTTTTATGTACTAATACCTAGTCTGAGCCAATGTAAAAATAGGAAATCTCAAGCTAGAAAATATGAATAATTGGAATGTGCAGAAAGAGATGCTCTAACATATTTTCATCAAGAAGTTTGGGGATTGCAGTTGTTAAAAATTACTAAGCATGAATTGTTCCTTTTAGCTTCTCTTACCCAGTATTTTCATGTACATATTCAACTTCAATGAAACAATTCCCTAGGCCCTTTAATACAAAAAGGTAGACACTTGGGTCATATACTTTCAAATAACCCAAGTTCCATTGCCTCTGCTTTAGTTTTTCACACAATTGTGCAAATTGTGTTATTGAGAATACTGGTAGGGACTTCATTCCTTAAGTCTTCTAGTGAAGAGCCAGGAACTGGACTAGCATAATCTGCAGAGGCTGTCTGTTTATCTGAGGCATCAGCTTTGATATTTCTTTTTCTTTCCAAGTCATCTGTGGGGAGGAGCAATCCTTGAGTGTATGGGTGATCAAGACGATGCCCTCCTAGCCCAGCTGCAGTCCCTCTGGCGTTCTGTGTATGAGGCATCAGCCTTTTTAAATTTTTTATGTTTCTCCCAGTGTGGAGGGGTGTAGCTATTTGGGTGCTCTTGCACTCATGGACAAGAGGTGTGTGTGCCTGTGCATCTTGAGGCCTGAATCTCTGCTTCCATTGGGGCAACCGCCATGATGGTTCAGAAACGTGTGTGTGTGTGTGTGTGTGTGTGTGTGTGTGTGTGTGTGTCTGTCTGTCTGTCTGTCTGTCTGTCTGCCCTTCTCTCTTGCCTGTGTTGGTCTCTGTTACTGGTTCTGGGTGAATGCCTTCTGAAATCCCAGCTGGCTGGTGGAGAGCAGAGGCAGTTGGAGGAAAGACACAGGTATAAGGTTCTCCAGACTGACCTGCTGCCCAGCAAGGATTCTGCAGCTCCTGGCATCTGAGAGATTTAGACTTGGGATGCACTCTTACCATTGAACCAGAATGAAAGAGCTGGGTGCCCTGATAGAGAGGCCATCATTCCAAGAGCCTCAGCTCCAGAAGCCACCTGCCCTCTGTGGGTGGAGGATGAACAAGAAGCCCTGCTTTTACTAGTTGGGTATGTGTATGGTGAGGTGTTGTTTTAGATGGGGGCCTGCCCTGGAATGACTCCTTTTCTTTCCTGGTGGTGTTTGCTTAGAACAGCACTGCCAGGGTCGCTGGCCCTCCAACTCCACCCCCAGCACATGGTAGACAGTCCTCTACTCTGCTTGTGCCGCAGGCAGAAGGGGAAGCAGCCACGCAAGACTGCACGGTCACCCCAGGATTCCTGTGTGAGCCAAGCCTGTCTGGTCAGGGTCCTTCAGGCTGTCCTGTGAGTATCCTTCCTAGGTTTCCTCCTCTTGGGGTGAAGGGTCAGTCCTCCTCCACAGATTCGGGTGGTGTGTGGCTGGATGGTATCTGAGGGGATGTGTGGGCTTGCCTTAGTTGGCCTAGGAAATGTCCTATGGCACGACACTCCTCCAAGTCAGGCATTTGGCAGAAAAGAGGCCATAGACAAGGCAGTAGCATCATGCCGACTGGCCTACCTTCCCTCTCTCCCTCCTGACTTGAGAACTCGAGATGTTCCTAGAGCCCCCTTGGGACTTTGGGATCCCAGAGTGGAGTATTGGCAGGTATGGAATATGGGCTGAGGTCCTTCGGTGTGGTGGGAGTGGCAAAAGAGGATGAAGGGAAGGAGACCAAATAGCCTACAGCCTTTGACATTCCCAAGCAGTCTCCCATCCAAGTACTAACCAGGTCCAACTTAGCTTCTAAGATCACTCAAAACCAGATATGTTCAGGGTAAGATGGTCATAGACATTGGCAGATGCTGCAGGACTACTGCATAGGAGCCAGCAGTTGCACTGTTCACCCAAAGCTGGTCTTCCCTACCTTGCCTTAACCTACATTTGTGCTACTCGGCCAGTAGAGGTCAGGGACCATCCTGGCCCCTGGTGCTCTGCCAGCTAAGGCCTTCCCCAGTGATGCTGTCCCTGCCCCTTGCCTGGCTCCCTGAAAGATAGGAGAAGTTTTATGTACTGCATATATCTATATACTTCTGGTGATTGAATCTGAACTTGGAGGGCATTCTACCTCTGAGCTATACCCCCATCCCTATTTTATTCCCTACCTGCCAAGGCCCTCCACCAGCATTGACACAGGTGCCATATCAGGTCTCTGATATGAATTTTCGTGTGTGTGTGTGTGTGTGTGTGTGTGTGTGTGTGTGAGAGAGAGAGAGGGGGGGGATGCTCATCCTCTCTACCTTGTTCTGATTTCTGTTATTGGCTCTGGGTGGCTGTGCCCTCTGGGATCTCAATTGGCTGGTGGAAGGCCAAAGCATGAGGGGAGAAGGGGCATGGATCCTGTTTTATAGGCGGTCCTACAACAACTTTTGGCAACTCTGGCCAAGACCAGGACTGCTGGACCTGGTGAGCCAGCCTGCATGCACTTTGAGAGCTGGATTTCTGTCAGGGAGCCTGGTGAGGGTCAAGACCAATATCTCCCTGGATGTCCTCTGGTGGCTGAGTATCAGGGGAGAGGCTGGTACATGCCACCCACTGATCCTAGGGACACCCATACAAGTTATAACAGGTCAGAGAAGGTCACCACAGGAAAGCAGGGCAGGTGCTAACCTGGCCTCTAGTGTTGTGGGAGAATCCCAGTGAGCAGGACCCAGAGGCTGGATTAGGAACAAGTTTTATTTATGTGGTGAGGGTCAGAGAGCAAAGCCTAGGAATTTCAAGCTTTTTATACAATAGCCAACTTAATTTGGGGGAAGGAGGAGTGAGCAGAAAATTTTTACCTAGCTTAAGCAATTTACGGAAGCAGAAGGGTGGTTTGCCTATATGTCATTCTGTGCTCTGGTAGCCCTATGTTGTGGTGGTAGCTGCCTAGAAAGTCTCAACTATGTTTATCTTGAGCCGGGGTCTGAGGAGGAGGCTTTGTTCTCCTGGTCCCTTGTTCTTCAGCCAAAAGTTGTTTACTGGGACAAGGCCATGTTCCTACCTTACTAGGAGAAGGGCTAACATGGGACACGTAACTTCAGGGCTGGGTGCTTGGTTCACACTGGAATGCCATGATGACCACACAGTCCCCCATGGTACCCACTGTTCCTGACAGGCACTAGTGAAGCAGAGTGCTGGTAGTGTCATGACTGTTCCAAGGAAACAGAAGAGGGTGGTTCCAGGAGAGGGACAAGGAGAGATACAGGCCCTCATCCAGAAGCCTAATTGACCGTATTCCCACACAATCACCATACCCCAGGCCCCTTATTCCTCCTCCATCCATGGAGGACATAGGAGCTCACAGACTGGAGGCATTTGGGTTATGGCCTTTCTGCTGGGTCATCCTGGCCTGGCCCCAGTTACCCATACTTGCACAAGTGTGGGGAGTAAAATAGCTTCACCTACCCATGGAGGACAGGTACATTTAAATATCACCAAGGCATTTGGGGTGGTGACCAGTCTGCTGGCCTCCCTAATGGGGCACTGTGAACTTTCATTCCTGTCCTGCCCTTTGACCCATTCCCCAAACTCTCCTTGGCTCAGTATCTGAGGTTCTTTGTCTCTCTTTTCTCTTTCACATTCTCCATCTTCCTCTCTGTCTGCCTTACTCACTCTTTGCTCTATTTCTGTCTGGGAATGAGAGTATAGGTGCACTTACATTCTTGGAGGATTGGGATGTGCGGTTGTGTTTCTGTAGATTTGAGTCTCTGGATGGTGCTTGTGTGTGCCATTTCTGACAAGCCATGGAGTGACACCATATCTCTATGACTTTGCCTCTGTCTCCCTACCCCTTTGTTTTCTGTCCCTCTCCCTCTCAGGATCTATTTCTCTCTGGATGTCTTTTTGTCTGGACTTTGGCATGGGTGCCTGCCTGAGTTATTCTATTAGGCCATGCTTCTGTCTGTTTCATTCTAAATATCAGGTCTGTGGTGTGAGTTTTTGTGTGCCTGTGTGTGTAAGAGGGTGATTGTGTGTCTTTCTGCCCTTCCCCACTGTACCCCTATTTGGCTTCTGTTATTGGCTCTAGGTGGGTGCCTTCTGTGATTCCAGCTGGCAGGCAGGGGGCTGAGGCAGGTGGTGAGAAGTGGCAGGGTTGGCAGGTACTTGGCATAAACCTCTACATCAGGACCTCTATAGCTCCTAGCTCCCGGGATCTGATGCCTTGGAGACATGGCTTGGCCCCAAGAAGCCAGCCAGCATGCATGTGGGAAGTGTGATATCTGATAGGGTGCCTGGCAAGGGCCAAGGCCAGCATCACTGGGTAGTCTTGGGTAGCAGAGTGCCAGGGGGAGGGTGGCCCCCAAATCCCACCAGGCTGGGCTCAGGAACAGAAAGGAAAGTTAAGGATAGGGTAGGGAAAGTTAAGGATTAGGCATCAGGGCAACAATTATCAAGTCTGACCTCTAGAAGGAGGGCTCACAGGAGCGGGTAGGGACCCTAGGACCCTCAGCTCCTTATCTGGGGGGGGACCTCACACTCCTAGGCAGAAGTCCCACAGCAGCCCAGGTCAAGTAGACCTGAAGGAGCAGCCTCTTGAGGAGCCCTGTGATGTATGCCACCATCTACTGCCATAGCATCTTGAACATGTCAGATTTCTGACCTCAGAAGGGTCAGGCATGGTTACTACTTGAATAAGAGATTGCCTGGAAATACTGAGTACTCTAGGCATTTGGGCTTCTTTCCCTCTGTCCTCTTTAGCCATGCTCACCCAATAGAGAGTTCTGCTCTTCATGCTTCTGCTACCTATCCCTTGCTCTAGGATCCCAAAGCCCCACAGGCACTCTGGGAAGATCCTGAGTTCTCTCATGGGGAGTGGGCAAGCATGGACTACATGGTCTTGGGCCTCCCCTGCCTTGGGAGGGGTGACATCCAAGGACATTACTGGGCCACCGGATATTTTCTACTAACCAACATGGGCCAATGTAAGAATAGGAGACCTCAAGTTAGAAAACATGAGTAATTGAAAGAAGTTTCTACTTCTTCCAATTATTCTTCCAATTATTCTTTCTAACACACTTTCATCAAGAAGTTCAGAGATAGCGGGGCGTGGTGGCGCACGCTTGTAATCCCAGCATTTGGGAGGCTGAGACCTAAGGATTGTGGTTTGCGGACAGCCTCAGCTACTTAGTGAAACCCAGTTTCAAAATAAAGAATAAAAAATAGGAGTGGGGGTGTAGCTTGGAGGTCAAATGTCCCTGGGTTCCATCCCCAGACCCGCAAAAAAAAAAAAAAAAAAAGTTCAGAGACTGCATTCGTTAGAAATTACTAATGCATTATTCTTTTTAGATTCTGTCACCTAATATTTTCATTAAAACAATTTGCATGCCGGGCGTGGTGGCACACGCTTGTAATCCCTGCCCTTGGGAGGCAGAAACAGGAGGATCACGCTGGTTCGGAGCCAGCCTCGCTGGCTTAAGAGACCCTGTTTCCAAATTTAAAAAAATATATAAAATAGGTCTGAGAGTGTAGCCCGGAGGTAGAAGGACTTCCAGGAATCCCAGTACCACCAAAAAAAAAAAAATAAAAATAAAAAAATAAAATAAAACAATTTGCATAATTCTACAAAAAACTACCGCAGAAGCAATGATACCATGGTAATTTGAAAGTGTACATCCAGGTTTGCATTTGTGCAACATTATAGACATATTCCCATATTGAGTAATACCATCCCTTGGGTGGATGCTGGAACAATCCAGGTTGGCACTAGTAGACTTGGGTGCAATTGGAGGCTATAATAAAACAATTGAGCAGTGACAGTGTTCAAGAATGTCGGGACACAAGCTAATAGAAACAACCTATGAAGAGCTAATCGAGTCTTATAAGAAAGTTCTGAGAAGAAGGACAAAAGTCTTTCACTCAGTGTGCTTTGGACCAAGATGTGGCCTTGGCTGTGTCCCCGTGCTTCCTGCCAAATTGGTATATTTTAATCAAACAGCCCTAGAAAAATGTATATTCCTTTTAACCAGATAAACTTTTTTTGCAGAAGACCTTGACTTGGCTATTTCTGAGAATGTAATCTATTGTGCTATGTGTCTATTGCTGTCATGTAGTCCATAACATCTAATAACCTCTCGGGTCCTGCAGGATTATAAATACCCCACAACTCCCCAGGATTAATGGCTATTGCATCCAGTCTTTGGTTTCTCTCATCTATCTGACTCCACAATCCAGGTTCAACACTGACTTTGAGAGTGTTGGTCAATAAGGAAGACACTACTTTTTTTTTTCTGAATAGGGCACAGTAAGCCAGTAAGTTTGGAAATCTTTGTATTCTGCTTAGGCTTTTAATATTGGGCAGTTTTCTCTTTTTTTGTGATCTCAGAGTATTCTTTCCTGTAGCAAGTTCAAGTGGTTCTTTCCACTTTCTTAAATATATTCCATACACACATGCAATGATCTATATGTGAGTGAAGACTCAAGGAAAACTCACTGGAGAACTTCAAAGATCTATTTATATAGGGAGTGTCTTTACTATGATGCTCTGTTCTGTACATTTTATTCTTCTTGGGCACCCTAGAATCTCTGCTCCATTAATTCACAGACAGTCAATCTCTGCTTGCATTCACCCTCCATATAACATTACCTGAGATCTTTCTCTGGGAATGAAGATGATGTTATTTGTAGGGTGCACTTCATTTGTTTTCCATCCTCCCGACGATCATTCTCACTTGTTTTCAAAAGTTAATGCATACATTTTTCTATTTTTTAAAATTTCTTCACATGAGAAGGCATATCTAATGCTTCTTACTATACATTTGCTGAGTCAAATTTATATATATATATTTATTTATTTATTTATTTATTGGTACTGGGATTCCTGGAAGCCCTTCTACCTCTGGGCTACACTTTTAGACCTATTTTTTTATATTTTTTATTTGGAAATAGGGTCTCTTAAGCCAGCGAGGCTGGCCCCGAACCAGCGCGATTCTCCTGTCTCCCCCTCCCAAGAGCGGGGATTATAAGCGTGTGCCACCACGCCCGGCATATATACATATTTTTATAAAAGCTTTATTAAAATATGACTCACAGCCAAGTACAGTGGCACACATCTCAGTCTTGGGAAGCTGAGACAGGAGGAGCATGAGTCTGAGGCCACTTAGTAAACCTCAGCAACTTAGCAAGATCCTCAAATATTTAGCAAGACTTTGTTTCACAATAAAAAAAGGAATGGGGGGGCATGTCTCAGAGGTACCCCTAGATTAAATTCTTAATACCAAAAACGACACGATTAAAATACTATCTCATTCACCTATTTTACATTATATAATTTGATGTTTTTTAGTATGTTCACAAAATTGTGTAATAGACACCATGATTTATTTTGAAACTTTTTTTGTCTTTAAGATAAAGTCTTTATTTTGCAGGAGTCATCATTTCTGGCCCCCAAACCATTCAGTCTTGGGTAAGCACTAATCTACATTCTGTTTATATAGATTTTACTACTAGCGCTATTTCATAGAAGTGAAATTATACAATAATATGTTTTATGGCTGGCTCTATTTAGAATAATATTTTAGCAGTTTAACATGTATTCTTTGTTTTTATAAATGAATAAACAGTCCATCATATGGATATCATACATGTCATTTGCCTATTTACTAATTGGCAGGCATTGTTTTGTAATTGTGCTGTGTACATATGTTATCATCTTTAGTGTATAAGTAAAAGTGGAATGTCTGTGTCATATGTAAACCATGTTTAAGGTACTGAGAAATTGTCAAGCTAACTGAGGCATATTTTTTATTCCCACCCATTATTTTTGACAATCACAGTTCCTGAATATCACTGACAATTGTTACTGTCTCAATTTTAAATATTTATTTATTTATTTATTGGTGGTACTGGGGTTCCTGGAAACCCTTCTACCTCTGGGCTACACTCCCAGACCTATTTTATATTTTTATTTGGAAACAGGGTCTCTTAAGCCAGCAAGGCTGGCTTTGAACCTGTGCGATCCTCCTGTCTCCGCCTTCCAAGCGCGGGGATTATAAGCGTGTGCCACCACGCCTGGCTTACTTATTTATTTAAATGTTGTTTTTATTAAATGTGACAACCTTGCACCAAATAAATCTGTAGGTATTATTTTCAAGCTCAATTTCAGCAATAAAGTATTTTAGTTAAGATATATACATTGTTTTTGGACACAATATCTTTGCATACAGAGTATACTACAGAATAAGTATAACTTGAGGACTTCTGGGAAGATGGCGATAGAGAAAAGCGGCGTTTGCGAGTCCCGCTAACAATCGATCTCTATTACCACAGAATCAGTGCCTTTCATAGCCAGAAAACACCATCAGCAGAGAAATAAAAACTGTAAATACAAGGGACAGAGAAAAAGAGAGCTGGAAGAACAACCAGACACCAGAAAAGAAACCAATCTGCAGTGCTGCGGCTGGAGCCACGGCACAGAGCCGCGCAGATGCCATCTTCCTTCAAAGCACCAGGCTCCAGAGAGGAGGGGGACTCAGAACTGAGCTCAAAACCAGAGAGGAGATACGCTGGCCTCACAGCCGAGGATGCAGCAGCAGTGCCTTACTGCCGGAGGCAGCGGGGAGTTCACCGGACGGCTCCAGACCAACGCACTCAACAAGCCACCAGGTTCCAGACAGGAGGGGTGGACAGCAAGCTGAGGTGAGCAGCTGCAGAACAACTGGGTAGAATTCAGCAGTTTTTTCAGCACCAGGAGTGTCTAAAGCTCTCAGGGGCCGGGCTCAGCACACCCTGCAAGGACTCAGAGTGGAGCTCAACACCAAAGAAGAAATACGCCAGCCTCACAGCCAAGGGCATGGCAGCGGTGCCATATTGCCAGCGGCGACAGCAGCGAGTTCACCAAGTCCACTGAAGCTCCATCAACGCATTCAACAACCGTGAGTCAATTTGAGGCCCCTAGAGGAGAAATCCCAGTACTGCACTCCCAGGGACTTGCACAGATAGTCTCCCTGGGTCAGATGTTTTTGCAGTCTAACCCAGTGGGGGAGTGGCGGTGGCAGAGATATCACACCATAGTTGCAGCTGCCCGGGGAGGAATGCCCAGCCTGGCACACCCATGGTCTAAAGCAGCCTCGATTGACTCCCTGGGTCTGAGACTTTGCAATACAACCCAGTAAAGGAGTAGTGGTGACTGAGATACCACAGACTCGAGATCCAGAGCACCCAAAGTGAAGTCGTAGTGACTCAGGGAAGAACGCAGAGAAGGCACAAACTTCCGAAATCATGGGAAAGAGAAATAACAATGGAGCAATGAATGCCCACAACCCCACAACATCAGAACCTGATAACACAGAAATTCACAGATCTCTAGAAGATCAAATCAGGAAAACAACTGTAGAAATAATAGAGGACTTTCAAAAAGAATTCAGAAAGAGTCAAAAAGAGATAAAGCATGCAATCCTTGAAGTAAAGGCATCAATTCAAAGTACAAACAACAGATTAGACCACATGGAGAATAGAATCTCACTCCTAGAAGATAATCACTCCAAATATGAACACATAGTTTCTAATTTAGAAAAAAAAACCCGACAGCAGGAATCTGACATTGAAGAAATATGGGCCCATTTCAAGAGAGCTAACCTAAGAATAATTGGAATAGAGGATGGAAAAGAAGATGAAACCAAAGGGATCAACAATCTCTTCAAGGAAGTAATAGCAGAAAATTTTCCAAACATAGAGAAAGAGGTTGATACACAGGTCCAGGAAACTTACAGAACTCCTTTTACACAGGATCAGAGAAGAGGTTCCCCACGGCACATAACTGTCAAAATGACCAATGTGGAAGCCAAGCAGAGAATCTTAAAGGCAACAAAAACAAAAGGCCAAGTGACATTCAGAGGCAAACCAATTAGAATCACTCCAGACTTCCCAAAGCATGTCATGAGAGCCAGAAGGGCTTGGAGTAATATATTCCAAACTCTGAAAAAAAACAACTTCTAGCCAAAAATTTCCTACCCAGCAAAACTATCTATCAAATTAGATGGGGAAGTAAGCTTCCATAACAAACAGAAACTGAAGGAATTTATGTCTTCAAAACCAGCGCTAGAGAAAATACTCAAAGAGATTAACTGCAAAGAAGAAATAGGTAATCCATGCCAGAACCAAAAAATAAGATTTTCTATCCAGCAGACAATTAAGCAAAGAAGAATAAACAGTATCTCAAACAGAAATAAAATCTTAACATGTTAGAAATTAAAAATTATCGCTCTATAATCACACTGAATGTAAATGGCCTCAACTCTCCAATAAAAAGACAAAGTGGCAAAATGGATTAAAAACCTGAATCCATCCATCTGCTGCTTACAAGAAACACACCTTACAAGTAAAGATAGGAACAAACTCAAGGTAAAGGGCTGGAGTAAGGTAATCCACGCTAATGGATCTTGAAAACAAGCAGGAGTAGCAACTATTATATCAGACAAGTTAGACTTCAAACCCAAACTTATTAGAAGAGACAAAGAAGGGCATATATTACTGGTAAAAGGAATAATCCAGCAAGAGGAAATAACAATAATCAACAACTATGCCCCAAACATAGGTGCAGCTACTTTCATAAATCAAACTCTTTGTGACATGAAGTCACACATAAATCCCAATACAATAATACTGGGAGACTTCAACACACCTCTCACAACACTAGACCGATCTTCCAGACAAAGGGTCAGTAAAGATGCCTCAGAACTAAAGAACACCATTAACCAAATGGACCTGTTGGACACATATAGAATATTTCACCCAACAACAGCAGAGTTTACATTTTTCTGAGCTGCTCACAGAACCTTCTCCAAAATTGATCACATCTTGGCACACAAAGTGAGCACTAGCAAATTAAAAAATGTGACATACTTTCCTGTGTCATTTCAGACCATAATGGAATGAAACTAGAAATCAACTATAAGAAGACCCAGAGAAACACCATAAACATATGGAGACTGAACACCACACTTCTGAATGAAGAATGGGTCATAGAAGATGTAAGAGGTGAAATCAAGAAATTTCTAGAAACAAATGAAAATAAAGACACAACATATCAAAACCTCTGGGACACTTTGAAGGCAGTATTAAGAGGAAATTTTATAGCACTGAGTGCTCACATAAGAAAAACAGAAAATCACCAAACAAATAACTTAATGATACACCTCAAAGCCCTTGAAAAGCAGAAACAGTTGAACCCCAAACCAGTAGAAGACAGGAAATTATTAAAATTAGAGCAGAAATTAACAAAATAGAGAATAAAAAAAATACAGAAAATCAACAAAACCAAAAGCTGGTTTCTTGAAAAAATTAACAAGATAGATAAACCACTAGCCAACCTAACTAAAAAAAAATCAACCCAAATTATGAAGATAAGGGATGAAAAAGGAGAAATTACTACCGACAGTGTAGAAATCCAGAGGATTCAGAAACTACTTTGAAAAACTATACACCAACAAAATGGAAAATCTGGAGGAAATCGACAACGTCCTAGATAAATAAACCTTCCTCAACTGAGTCAAGATTATAGAACACTTAAACCAACCAGTAGCAATCAAAGAAATTGAAACAGCAATAAAGAGCTTACCATCAAAGAAGAGCCCAGGAACAGATGGTTTCTCAAGTGAATTCTATAAAACCTTTATAAAAGAGCTAACCCCAATACTCCTCAAACTATTTCATGAAATAGAAAAAATCAGGACTCTCCCAAATACATTCTATGAAGCCAACATCACACTAATACCCAAACCGAATAAAAACCGAAGGAAAATTACAGGCCTATATCTCTAATGAACTTGGATGCAAAACTATTAAACAAAATACTAGCAACACTCATTCAAAACCAAATCAAGAGAATCATACACCATGACCAGGTAGGGTTCATCCCAGGGATGCAAGACTGGTTCAACATATGAAAATCAATCCATGTAATTCACCATATAAACAGAATCAAGGACAAAAATCACATGATCATTTCAATAGATGCCAAAAAAGCATTTGATAAAACTCAACATCCATTTATGATAGAAACACTGCAGAGAATTGGAATAGAAGGAACATATCTCAATATTATTAAGGAAATCTACAATAAGCCCGCCGCCAACATCATAATAAATGGGGAAAAACTTCAAGAATTTCCCCTATAAACAGGAAGGAGACACGAATGTCCATCATCACCATTTCTCTTCAATATAGTACTAGAGACTCTAGCCAGAGCAATAAGGCAAGAAAAGGAAATCAGAGGAGTACAAATAGGAAAAGAAGAACACAAATTTTCACTATTTGCAGATGACATGATACTATATTTAGAAAACCCAACAAACTCAACCAAAAGGCTTATAGAACTGATCAACAAATTCAGCAAAGTATCTGGATACAAAATCAATCTTAAAAAATCAGAAGCTTTCCTGTACACCAACCATAAATCCACTGAAAAAGAAATTCAGAAAACAGTTCCACTCAGGATCTCCCACAAAAAATAAAATACTTAGGAATAAACTTGACCAAGGAGGTAAAAGATCTCTACAAAGAAAATTATAAAACTGAAAAAAGAAATCGAAGAAGATCTTAGAAGATGGAAGGATCTTCCATGTTCATGGATTGGCAGAATAAATATCATTAAAATGACCATCCTTCCAAAAGTGATCTACAGATTTAACAAAATGTCCATCAAACTACCAAGATCATTCCTCACAGACATAGAAAAATCAGTCCTTAAATTTATCTGGAATAACAAAAAGCCCAGAATAGCCAAGGTAGTTCTCAGCAACAAAAACCACACAGGAGGAATCACAATACCTGACTTTAAACTATACTGCAAAGCATTGTAATAAAAACAGCATGGTACTGGCAAAAGAACAGATATATAGACCAATGGAGCAGAATAGAAGACCCAGAAACAAGTCCACACACTTTCAGCCAATTGATTTTTGACAAAGGGGCCAAAAACATCCACTGGAAAAAAGATAGCCTCTTCAACAAATGGTGTTGGCAAAACTGGTTAACCATATGCAGAAAATTGGATGTTAATCCCACTTTTTCACCCTGTACAAAAGTCAACTCACGATGGATCAAAGAGTTGGAAATTAAACCAGAGACCTTGAAGCTCCTTGATGAGGGCATAGGTCCAACACTACAACACATAGGCACAGACAAACATTTCCTCAACAAGACCCCAAAGGCACAACAAATTAAAAGGAGAATCAATACATGGGATTGCAAGAAACTGAAGAGCTTCTGTTCAGCAAAGGAAACTATCAAGAACCTCAATTGAGAGCCAACAGAATGGGAGAAGATTTTTGCCACCTACACCACCAATAGAGGACTAATATCTAGAATATACAGAGAACTCAAGAATCTCAACACTAAGAAAACAAAGCATCCAATAACAAAATGGGCAAGTGAACTAAATAGACATTTCACAAAAGAACAAATTCAAATGGCCAATAAATGCATGAAAAAATGCTCAACATCACTGGCAATCAGAGAGATGCAAATCAAAACTACCCTGAGATTTCAACTAACTCCAACTAGAATAGCAATCATTCAAAACACAAACAACAATAGATGCTGGCGAGGATGTGGAGAAGTGGGAACTCTAAGACATTGTTGGTGGGATTGTAAATTAGTGCAACCACTTTGGAAAACAGTATGGAGAATCCTCAGAAGAATGGGAACAAATCTACCATTTGATCCAGCAATACCACTTCTGGGTATCGACCCAAAAGATAGGAAACCAAACTACCAAACCAATGCACGAGTATCTATGTTCATAGCTACACAATTCACCATAGCCAAACTATGGAACCAGCCAAGATGTCCATCAACAGATGAATGGATTACAAAACTGTGGGATATGTACACAATGGAATTTTACTTAGCCATTATAAAAAACTCAATTACATCATTTTCAGGGAACTGGATGGAACTGGAGGACATTATGCTAAGTGAGATTAGTCAGTCACAAAAAATAAGAAAGCAGATGCATTCCCTAGTATATGAGAGTTAGGGAGATAGGGGTCATAGGAGGAACTCTAGATGAAAAAGGAAATCCTATAGAGGAGCAAAAAAGGAAACTTAAAGGAGGAGAAAGGAGGGGGAAGAGGAAATTCTCTAAAACACACAATGTACTTAAACATATCAAAGTCAACCACTAAGCCAAGCAAGGGAAGGATGGACAGGGAGGGAATGGGGCGGGTATTGGGTAGGGGTTAAATCAGTGATGTGTACAGGTATGTACACACAAGTTTTTTTCCCCAATATGATGTATGAATATAATGCACCAATAAAAAATTAAAAAAGAATAAGTATAACTTTTACATGACCAGAGAAACCAAAATGTTCAATGTTTTTCAATTTTCAAATTGAAAATCTTTTGCACAGCCAAGGCTACAGTTAAGAAAATGAGGAAAGAGTCTACAAGAATGGGAAAAAATCTCTACCAGCTACTACTCTGACAAAGGAAAAATATTTAGAATATATGAACAATTTATATAAATCAATTTATTTGACTTTTCAGCAAATGGTGCTGAGTAAACTGGGTATTCATATGTAGAAGCCTCAGTATTTGGAGGCTGAGACAGGAGGATTTCAGGTTGAAGGCCAGTGTTCCGTAATTTAGCAAGATCCTTTTTAAAAATAAAAATTAGCTCAGAGATATAACTCTCACAGTCTAATCCTCAATAGCACACATACACACAGAGGGAGAGAGAGAGAGAGAGAAAGAGAGAAATTAAAGTAGACCCCTATCTTTCACCCTGCCAAAATGTCAAATCTGGTCTAGAAATTAGACCAGAAACTTTGCAATTACTAAATAGAAATTAGACCGGAAACTTTGCAATTACTAAAGGAAAGCACAGAACCAGGCATAATGGTGCACGCTTGTAACCCCAGCATTCAGGAGGCTGAGACCAGAGGATCGCGGTTCGCAGACAGCCTCAGCTACTTAGTGAGGCCCTTTGCAACTAAGTGAGACCCTGTTTCAAAATAAAGAATAAGCCGGGCATGGTGGCGCACGCTTGTAATCCCCGCGCTTGGGAGGCGGAGACAGGAGGATCGCGCAGGTTCGAAGCCAGCCGTGCTGGCGTAAGAGACCCTGTTTCAAAAATATAAAATAGGTCTGGGAGTGTAGCCTGGAGGAAGAAGGGCTTCCAGGAACCCCGGTACCACCAAAAAAAAAAAAAAAAGAATAAAAAAATAGGGCAGGGGGTGTAGCTCAGAGGTTGAATGATCCTGGGTTCCATCCCAGAACTAAAAAAAAAAAAAAAAGCACAAGACCAACTCTTGATCATATAGGTATTGACAAAGACTTCCTTAAAAAGACCACTAACGTGGAAAACCAAGATTCAGTAAATGATATTTCATCAAATTTAAAAGCTTTTGCATAGCAAAAGATACAGTTAAGAAAGTAAGAAAAGAGTCTACAGAATGGGAGAAAATTTTTACCAGCTATTCTTCTGATAGAAGACTGTCTAGAATATATAAACAACACAAAAAACATAAAATACCAATTAATAAATGGAAAATTGAACTGAATAAATCTTTCTCAAAAGAATAAATACTAATGGCCAACAGAAACATGGAAAAGCCCACCATCATTAAGCAATTAGGGAAATGCAAATCAAAACAACACTGATATTGTATTTTGAATCCAGTTAGAATGGTAATCATCAAGAATACAAATAATGAGCCGGGTGTGGTGGCGCACGCTTGTAATCCCAGCATTCGGGAGGCTGAGACCTGAGGATCGTGGTTCGCGGACAGCCTCAGCTACTTAGTGAGGCCCTCTGCAACTCAGTGAGACCTGGATTCAACTGTTTCAATTATTGTAGCTTTATATGGTTTGAAATCAGAAAATATATATCTTCTAGCTTTGTTCTTTTTCAAGATCGTTTTGGGTACCTAGAGTCCATATTCCATATTAGGATAGATTTTTTTCTGAAAAATAAATATATAAATATATGATAGTTTCACCTAAAAAATAGAAAAAAAATATTCTCTGGTAAGAAAGAAAGCAAAAAGAAATATTGAAATGTTATCTTTAAGTCATCAAAAGCTTGGTATCAGACAAATGAAACTGTTATGTGAGATTATCATTTTTAATTTTAGATAAATTGCCATAATACTAGATGTCAACTACTAAGCCAAGCATGGGAGGGAGGGATAGGGAGATAATGGGGTGGGGATTGGGTGGGGGCTGACTGGGGAAAGTGTGCATGTATGTCTACAAAAGTATGTATCCTACTATGATGTATGAATACAGTGCACCAATAAAAAAAGAATAAAAAATAGGGCAGGGGGTGTAGATCAGAGGTCGAATGCCCCTGGGTTCCATCCCCAGACCCACACACACACACACACACACACACACACACAAAAGAATACAAATAACAAGTGGCGGCAAAGATGTGGAGGAACTTTTATACCTTGTTGGTGGGATTGTACAACCAGTATGAAGATCAATTTAGAGGTTCCTCAAAAAACTGGAAATGGAACCACCATACAACCACTATATAGCTATAAGCCACTCCGTGGTATCTTTCCAAAAGAACACTACAGCAATAAATGTGTATCAGTGCTTATAGCAGCACAGTTCACAATGGCAGAATTATGGAACAAACCCAGGTGTTTGTCAACAGATGAATGCATAAAGAAAATGTGGTATAAACACACAGTAGAATTCTACTCAATCATAACAGATAATTATAAGTAAATAAAGAGAAAAAGGATAATGGACAACAAAAATAGTGACAAAATAAAATATCTATTTCACAACATGGGGGCAAAAAATTGTAAGAGGCATGTACTGCTCTCTGAACGAAGGGCTTCAAGATAGTTGTATGACAAAAGACTGAGGCAGAGTGCATGCAGAGTGAACAAACTGAAAACAGAGTGGGAAATGGACTTGGAATTTCTTTGCAGCTTATGAAAGAGGATCTGGGCTGTTCCTGGCTTATGGGATCCTCAAAGCTCTGTGCTAATCAAGAAGGGGTCCCAAATGCTCCCTGGTTTCTGGATAGAACTTGGCACTGGGCTATGAATTTTAAAATATGTAGACAATTAAGGAAATGAAGGCAGCTTGTGTTCTAAAATTGGAAACAAAAAGTACTTAAGTGAGTAAAGGGCAATAGGACTATGGTTAGAGCTTATAAAGCACATGTTGAACAGAGGCTGTAGCTGGACTGAGCTCAAGGTTTCGATGTCAAAAACAATTATTACATCACAAGACAGTTTGAGACCATGAGTTGAGTGTCAAAAATGTCCTTGGTTAAGAGTTTCTTTTCTCAAAGATCTGATGTTATATCCCCCTACTCCAAACTCCAATTCTTTTGAAACATACATATTTCCCATTGGAAGATACTAATGCAAAAATATCAGGCATAGAAGCCATCTTCAGTGGAGAGAAACAGATAATTATATTTATTTATACATTAATTGAAATATCTGAAAATAAATGCCTTTACAGTTGACTACAGTCGGTCCTCATCATTCACTTATACCTCATATCAGGCCAATTCAGAGTGTAGAGTGTAAGACAATACTGGTACGACAGGGACTTGGGGGTGTGCCTGTAATCCCAGTATATGAGAGGCTGAGACAGGGGGATTACAGGTTTGAGGCCAGCTTTAGCAACTTAGTGAAGTTCTCTCCCAAAATAAAAAGTAAAACACCCTTAGCTTTAATCGCCAATAACCCCCACACACACCCACACACTATACACGATTATTAATGGCATGCATCAGCTATAGGTGTGCCTGTGTTTTTACATCTATGATAAAGGTCCTCTTGTATGTGCATAAAACCTAGCACCTAGGATACTACATTAGTTTCTACCTAACTTCCACATGTAAGGTTGCTGAAACAAAATGGGTTCCCACAAGCTTATAGTCTTTGGAGAAAACAGGTCTTCCCGCACAGAGACAAAAATGTAATCACCTCTGTCCAAATATATAAAGTGGGTAACTCACTTGTAGATTTGCTCATTGGGAGAAATTGGCATGACTTTATTGAGGTTGCTAATATAAATAATAATTCAGGGCGGGACTCTCCAATGCATGGCTATGCCGGCATCTGGAGGCTTTAGACAGTTTCCCTACCAGTCTGATCATTCCTCACCACATCACCCCACTGGGGACTCTGGCTATAAAAATGCATGACCTGCTATGGGTTTCAAGGGAGCTCAACTCTCAGCAGTGGGGCCATGGCTGCTACCTTTACTCCTCTGCCCATTGTGTTCAAAGGACAGCAAGAGTTCTGGAACCTGTGAGGGAGGGGAAACTACGGAAGATTAAGATCAAGGAGGGAATGGAATATTATAGTACTTGGTAAGTTACAGAGTGTGTGCAACAAGAAACCATTAAAGAAATGTACCATAATCTTGTGTTAAAGGTTCACCCTGGTGTGTCAATGAGACTGTCAAGGTTAAGGCAATATCAGAGGATTCTGAGAGGAGGCCATTGCAGTCACAGAGGTGACAGGTGATGGTGCATTATACCTGAGGATACATATTTTGGTCCAAACACAGACCATGTTCTACAGAGGGAAAAAACATTCTCCAAACACCTGTACTCACTTTGGGCACAGGGATGGTGGATGGAGTCGGGACTGTGTTGAAACACTGAGAGGCTTCGTGGTCTTCTTCTTTCCAGCTGAGAGTTAATGGCAGCCTCTCAGCAGCATACACTTCAATAAGCTGAGCTTTCGTGTTTAGTGATTATCACTCTCTCCTACACTGTCTGAGTTCCAGTTGCTATGGTGATGCAGGCAACAGCCAGAAGCTCTGCTATCTCAGTGTAAATGAGTGGGAGCCTGCGAATATAGAGTGAGGTATTGAGGGGGAGCGGAAACTGTTACTGGTGAAAATAGCCCAATGCACTTGAATCTGTTAGTGATTAACACCTCCTGTGCCTACCTCCAAGTAAATCACACTATGTTACGAGAGAGAGGCAAGCTAGTTAAACCTCAATGGGAACCATAAACCAGCTAGGAAAATCTCTTCATTAGAATCATTTCCCAGAAGAAACTACTGCATTAGGAAGGCTTTACTTGCACATGCTCCAAGATGGTCTTCCTCTCCTCTCACTTGTAGTGCACTGTCAAGTGGGACTGCAGGGCATCAAACATCAAGAGCCCCTACTCCATGCCCCGCAAATGAATAGGAACCCAGGATACAATGTTGGAAGAACATGCTCAACTGCGGGCTAGTGGCCATGGCCAGCAAGAGTTTTTACTAGTGTTAATTCTGAGAATAATCTCCTGGATTAGGAAGTCTGCATTTTTCTCATGTTGCAGGGTGGTTTTAATGAATTCTCTGTAATGGAACTACTGCACAGAATGCAATCACTGTTTCATATGAGCCAGAAAAATTAAAAATTTAAAACAGAATCACGTTATCTTACCAGTACAGACCTCAAAACCTGCGATTCTCCTGTCTCAGCCTCCCAAACACTGGGATTACAGATGTAGGTGTGTGCCACTGCCCCTGGCTGGCAAGAGATTTCATTAGTGTGATTTCCTGGAAGAATGTCCTGTGTTAGGAAGGCTTCATTATGTGTTCCAGTTCCAGGATGATTTCGATGGCACTTTTGGGAGCCATGCACTCACTGTACACGGTGTGCACAAGTAACACACAGTACCTGGGGGTGCTCCGTGGAGAGGTCAGGCTCACAGGTGTGGGTTCAGGGACAAGGTGGAGGGTAGCCTAAAGGCGCAACTCTGATGTCCAAAGCCAGACACTCACCCTGGACAGGGGGCAACCTTTCCCACCCCCAGCCTCTTCTTCCTCAAGAGTCCCGAAGCACACAGGGGACAAAAGTAAAACTGAGGCGCAGGCTGTGCCCAACGGCGAGGAATTCAGCCGCCCCTTCTCTCCTGCTAAGAGCCTCTTTGTGTTGTTCTAGTTATCTCGCTCAGCCATCCAAGTTTCCAGACCCATAATCAGCCTCGAGAGTCAGTGTCCAGACCCACAGCGGCCCGCTCTGCCCGGTGGCAGGTTGCTATGGCAATCCCGCCAGAGCTTTCATCAGTAAGTGAAATTTAAAAGGCAGCAGAAATCCTGCGGAGGTGGCCTATGTTGGGGAGGGGCATAATTGGAATATCCTCATTAGAGGAATTGATAGACGTTTGCGATTGAAAGGCCAACGTACACAGGCCGGGGCCACAGGGGGCTTGACTAGAACAAGGAAGCTTCCAAAAGTAGGGAGGCATTTCATTAGAGAAACGTCCGGGCCCCTTTGGAAGCTGAGGCAGGCGCTACCTCAGGAAAGCTTAGGGTTCAGAATGAACCAGGACCTGCCCTGTTTTGCTCCTTCCAGCCAATATTTTGGACTCTGTAATCAGCTTAGGTGTCTAAGGACTCAGTCGTGGCTTAATTGGCCCTCACTGCTGGTTGCTATGGAGATGCAGCCAGGCGCTCTGCTCACTCAGTTAAAACCAGGAGAAACCTGGGGCGGGCAGGGGGGCCAGCAAACGGAGAGGGCCAAGACCAAAGAGGAAAATACTGTTAATTACTTTAATTAATGGCCTCGCTGATCCAAAGCCCATAAACACAGGCCCGAGGGCCAAGGCCAGGGAGCCAGAGGCTTACCTGGGAAAATAAAGCCCCCGGCACAAAGGAAAGGGGTTCCCACCAGGGGCCTTTCCCAGAAGCGTTCCAGAGGAGCTGCAAAATCTCTGCCACTCAGGCTCTCCAGGGCGGGTTTCAGAAAGTTAAGCGGATAGGAGGGGATCAAGCTCCTGGTCTGAGCCGGGCGTGGTGGGGCATGCCTGTAACCCCAGTAGGCTGAGACAGGAGGTTGCAGGTTTGCGGCCAGCCTCGGCTGCTGAGCGAGGCCCTCCGCAGCTTAGCGGAGACCCGTTTCCAAGTAAAAATAAAATAGGGATGGAGGTGTAGTTCGGCGTTAGAATGCCCCTGAGTTCAATCCTTTGCATCACACGCACACACACACACACACGCACACACACACACACACACACACACACACACACACACGGTCTGGTCTGAGGAGTCTAAATTCCCCAGTAGTCAGCTTGGCTGTTCACTGGGAAGCTGAGGTCCCAAAGTTGGAGCAGCGAAATCTCATGCTGACAAGTCAGAGTCCTGTGGAGTCCGGGGCTCCTGAGGACCATACCAGAGTTTCCTATAATCCCAGTGTGCTTCTGGTTTAGATGGGGATGCTCAGGACGCTCGTTTTACAGCCAAGAAGGGGGAGCATCCTGGCCAGAGCCATGAGGGTTCCCTATGGGATGGGAGGGAGGATCTCTCTCCTGGGAGAGCCCCTGGCAACCACAGTGGGAACAGAAAAGGTCGCACAGGAGGTTAAAGTGTGCTAGAGTTTGGATGCAAAATGCTCCAGGATCTCCTGCCCTGTAGGCTACCAAAGGCAGAGGTGGGTCCCTAGGGGCATGGCTGGTACATTGTGTGTGTGTGTGTGTGTGTGTGTGTGTGTGTGTTTGTGTGTGTGTGTGTGTCTGATCATTTCAGCCCTTGGCTCTCATTCATGCACTTGCTCTCTCTCTCTCTCTCTCTCTCTCTCTCTCTCTCTCTCTCTCCTGCCATCAAGTCTTAAAGATTTGTATTCTTGACTCCTGCCTGGTAGCCAGCATAAAAAGAATATAAGCATATAAATAAATATATAGAGAGAATATGTCATATTGTATATACACAACTGTATATTGTGTATAAATTATTGTGCATATACACAATGATACAATATATATACACACATATACAGTTGTGCTACACAAATATATATTGTTGTATATACAGAATATATAATACTGCATACAATGTAGATAATATTATATCTCCAGCTCCATAAACAAGTAGGCTTCCTCTAAGTCTTGTAAGTGCCCTATTCTGGCTCCCAGTGGTGAGAACGCTGCCGGTCACTCTGGGATTCTGCACAGTTTGGAAGGCAGGCTAGGGAAGATTCTCGGCTGCTGAGGGGAGGAGATAGATGCCTATCAAGAGGGAAAGGAAAGGATCTTGGGTTGAAAGGGTAAAGGAAAATACCTCTCTGGCTGCTCCCTCAATAGCTCAAGGGGCTATTGACAGAGAAACTTCCTTGAGCAGAGGCGGGAGGTGATATTCAGAGGTACTGGTTTCTTCTGAGAAAACCTAGGGGAACGGGGTGTTAATGTGCACAGATCTATGCGCCTCCCAAAGGTGTATGGATAGGAAAGCAAATAGACCGCAGTGAGGCCTGACGCCCCCCCCCCACACACACATCAGAATATGGTTACTGCTAAAGCTTCAGGTGGCTGCCAGGACTCAAGGTGATGAAGCCAGCCTGCCCAGCAGGTGCAGAGCTGTGGGAGGAGAGCTTCCTGTGTGCCCAACAAGGAGTACGCTCACAGGGGGGTGCCAAGGACATGGTGGGGCCGAGGCATCCCGGATGCACTCTCTTTCCTGAAGGGAAAGGAAAGCCCACGCCCCACCAGGGCCAGAGGAAGACTGGGGCATGGCCCTAACCAGGGAGACTTTGAGGAACAGCATGGTAAGGTGATGACTGTGGTCAGAAGCCACACAGGAACAGTTAAAGCCAAAGCTGATGAGAAATTAGGGGGGCCCTGGACTTTGGTTCAGATATCAGAAGTGCTGGGAGTTGGGCAAGCCTGGGAACTTGGGGCGCCCCTGTGCGGGGTGGTCAGAGCCGGCCAGTGCAGTGCCGCCCGCAGCAAAGAGGAGACGTGAGGCGGGAAACTGTGCAAGGCTGAGCTGCACGTGTGTCTCTGAAGGAGAACGGGAAGAGGGCTGTGGCTGGTGACATGGCCGAGGAGCGAGGAAACAGACAGAGCAAGAAACAGAAAGAGCAAGGAGCCTCCCAGGGAAGAGAAGGAGGGGAAAGACAGACTGAGAAAGAGGAGGAGGAGCAGCCGCAGAGGAGGGCGGAGACAGGAGAGAGAGAAGAGCCTTGTGCATGGCTGGCTGTCAAGGGAGTGAGGGACAGACATTTCCTTCAGGGGACGCGTCAGCCACTTTAAGTACTTTCACTTGTCCACAGTCTGTGCCCAACCCCGCACCAGTGGGAAGGTCTCAGATGTCTGACAATACGCAGCATGCTTCCTCAGAAACAAACCAGTGGCCGCCCTGCTTCCCCACACAGCAGCACGAGCTGCCTGCAGTCAGTTGCTGAGTGCCTGCACTCCCCGCCGCACGGAGGTATGCACTGATTCACACCATCTCCTCAGGGGGACACAGGGAGCCCACTCTTTGAAAGACGCAGCTGCCCCCCTCCTGTTCCTTCTGCCTTTTATGAAAGTACCCTCCTCGCCCTCCTCTTCCTCAGCTACGGCCTCCTTCTGCAAACCATTCCCGCTCCAGGCTGCCCCCTCCATAAGGGCAGCGCCGAGCCCTTTGGCCTCAGGGCAAAGCCATCCTGGAAAGGGCATTTCTGGAGACCCCGATGATTAGACACTCGAAGCAGGACCAGATTTAATTCTGGCAAAATGCAGCAGCTAGGGTTCATCGGGGTGCCCGGGCAGGGGTCGGCGAGTCCCTGGGACCACGGACAGGAGCTGTCTTCCCCTTGGTCCGCTTGTGCAGCCCAACAGCGGCACCAGTCACAACCAGCGATTCCTCCCAGGTGAGCCCTTCCTCTTGGGAGGTCCTCGGCGCAGGGCAGGCACAAAAAGTGTTTAGGTGTGGGCATATAAAGAACGGCCCGTCGTCCTAATCCAAAGTCGGCCACTGTTTTGTGTTCCCACACTGTCGTCATCTGTGGCAGTCTGTCCCTCTGCAGCGGGCCCTTGGTTCCTGGAAAACAGGCCTTGGAGAATTCTGGCTTCCCCTACAGCCATCAGCAGGGTAGTAGGCTGTGTGCGCTCTTGTGGAAGACAGCGCCTTTGCCCAGGCTGAACATTAACCTCCCGACGAGTCCCTGGGAAGGCATGGAGCCACCTGTCCCCTAGCCCGCCGCCGGGGACAATCCACCCCATCTGCTGCAGCAGTGAGGCCCAGGGAAGGTCTTCTGATCTGCAGAGCGAGCGTTGGCTGGGGTGCCACACAAAGGCGAGGGTAAGGGGACCAGCATGAAAGGAAGCAAGCCCCTCCCTCGACACCTGGACCAAACCCTGCAAACCCATCTGTGTGCCTTTGCTGTGAACCTGCAATTGAAAGACAGCATCTGCCGTGAGTTCACAGGCTACCAGTGAGCATCAAAACAGAGAAGCTGGGTGTGCGCGTAGCGCCCACGACCCCAGGGCTGGCTCTCTATAGGACCCGAGCAGCAGTTCATTAGAGAACGCTCTCAAACAGCATCCTCTGATAGAAGGCGATAGTAGGGCAGGATGGAGAAACCCGGGAAGGGCTATTTCACACGGCCCAGGGGCAGCGATAGCCACAAACAGATTCATCTAGGAGAGGCATTCCTCACGTTTAGACAAACAGTGGACAATGGGCCCTAAGATAACTGGTCCCTTTACATCGTTCTTACAATTCATCTGGCCTGGCTTTGATACCGGGGCCCCTGCTTCCCAAGGCAGTTAGCTGCCCCTCAACACTCTCGGCTCTACAAGAGAAAACGTGTTCTCTACAAATATCCAATGTTTGTTGTTTTTTACCGATGGCACAAACTAATTTTCATATATGCAAAGAAGCAAAATCGAGTCCAGGTCACATTTTGCATTCAGATAAAACAGCAAAGTAATAGTCTGGAAACCTCAGCCAATACAAGCACATTCATAGAACAGTACTGAGAATGAAATCTCTCTCTCTCTCTCTCTCTCTCTCTCTCTCTCTCTCTCTCTCTTTCTCTCTCTCTCTCTTTCTCTGACATGTGTGATGAAGACTAAAAGCTTTAAGTGAGTCAATAAGTACTTTTCCACATAATTGGCCAGATGCAATTTTTGTATCGCAGAAATTAAGGAATGTAAGTGTAGTCGACCATGAGGTGCCAATGTGCAAGTAACAGGAGTCTGTCACGATGTGGTGCATGGGAAATCTCATTGTTGTCTCTTGCCATGGGGTGAAGCAGTTGTCCTTCTCTGCCTGTCCTCCGCATTGGTGTTCCGTTAATTGGGGTCACAAATACTTCACGTGCACACTAAACTGTCTATGTGAGGTTTCAACAAGCCTTGGAATCTCTTTTCAAGACTCTTGGGATATCTCACCGGGCTGAAGGAAATACACCTGCAGGCCTGCGGTTTGGCTAAATCAATCTATCTGCAGAGGGAATTGGCTCTCAAATGAGGAGGACAGGTATCCAGAGGCGCAGGCAAGGGAGAATTCTAATGTGCCTATGATGGGACTGTCCCCCATCTCTAACTTCAAGAAGCAAGACACAACACATCCTTACACAGATGCAGGAGTGTTTCCACTGTCCCTGAGATACTTGCCACGGCCTCACTTGATTCTTCCAGGTGTTTCATGGCCACATCCCAACACTGCCTTGAGACAAAGACAAAAGGATCTGATCCCAATATATGTACTCTTTGGGCATCCAGGAGGCCTGCAAGCCTTGCAGCTCCAACGTACCCAGCTCCATTCCTGGAGTGCCTGAGAACATGGGAAGGAGGTGGACTTGATAGCTCCTATATTTGTACTGCTTCTTTCCTGGTACACATTTTTATTTGATCACACTTAAGTGGGATTACACTCAAGTGGAATAGGAAGGAAATGAGAACATTTCTTAAGGTATGTGTTATTATCAATATTTTTATAATGTGATATCAATATCTAAACATTGTATGTTGTCACATGTGTGCTCACATATGTCTGGGTGAGTGTTGGTATAATTTACATGTGAAGTTTCAACTGTATTGGCCATTAATAGTGAAAAGTTTCATCCACAATATATCAAATCTCTCTTCCTCTTTTCCCCTTTACAACCCTTGGACCAATTTCATAAATATCCTGTCTCTTTTGGTTGTTAAGATAGAACTGAGATCTGGTTATGGTTCACATATTAATAAAATGCTTTTACCCAGTTTATTTTGGTGAAAGTTTATTTTATTTATTTATTTTTTGGTGGTACTGAGGGTGGAACCCAGAGGCTTTCTACCTCCAGGCTATACTCCCAGACCTATTTTATACTTTATTTGGAAACAGAGTCTCACTGAATTGCTGAGAACCTCACTAAGTAGCTGAGGCTGGCTGTGAACCTGTGGGATCCTCCTGTCTCAGCCTCCCAAGTGCGGTGATCAGAAGCATGTGCCACCACGCCCGGCTCCAGTTTATTTATTTTAAATATTTTCTCTTCAATAATATAGGCATGGAATCTCTCAGTTTTCCCTCCAAATGCTTTTATAGTACCATGTATCAATTTTTGATTTGCTGCATTTTTATTGTACTCTAAAATATAGTTAAAAGAATGAAAAATGTCACATACTATGAGAAAATCTTTACAAAACACCTGTATAGTAAAGACCTGGTGTACAAAATACAAAAAAAATTCTAAAAATTTAAGAATAATCAATATTAAAAATGAGATAAAGCCTTAAACAGTTGCCTCTTCAGAAGAAGATGTATGAATTTTAAATGAACATATTAAAATAATCGGTCACAAGCTGGGCATGGTGGCACACGCTTGTAATTCCAGCATTTGGGAGGGTGAGACAGGAAGATCCCGGTTTGCGAACAGCCTCAGTTACTGAGTGAGGCCCTTTACAGCTCAGTGAGACTCTGTTTCAAAATAAAGAATGAAAAATACTGCCGGGGGTGTCACTCATAGGTAGAAGTCCCATGAGTTTTATCTCCATTACCGCAAAAATAATAATAATAATAATCGGACACTCTGGAAGACATTCCAGCAGTTTCTTATGAAACTAAATGTATTTTTATGACATGTATTTACCCCAATTTGTGTTTGCCCAAATGAGTTAAAAACTTATGTCTCCATGAAATCTGCACATGAATGTTTATAATATCTTTAATTGCCAAAGACTGGAAACAACCTGGATGTTCTTCAATAGATGAATGGATAAACTATGGTCCATAAAATATTCTATTGGAATATTTTTGGCAATATAAGGAACTTGGCTATCAAGGCACAAAATTACAAGAAAGATCATTAAGTGAATATTAAGTAAAATATGCCAGACTGAAAAGACTACAAATTATACGATTTCAGATACAAAACATTTTGGAAAAGGCAAAACTATAGAGACTATAAAAAATCAGTGATTGTCAGGGTAGGAGGAATAATGGCTAGGTGAGGCATAAAGGATGTTAGACCAGTGAAACTGTTGTGTATGATAGGGTAATACAAGATACATGTTATCCATTTGTGAAAACTGGTATAAAGAAGAAGTAAAATGGTTTCTTTTTTGTGGTACTGGGAATGGAATCCAGGGGCACTATACCCTTTAAGTACCCCCAGCTCTATTTTTTATTGTTTATCTTAAAACAAAACAGGGTCTCACTGAGTTGCAACGGACCTCACTAAGTAGCTGAGGCTGTCTGGGAACCACGATCCTTCTGTCTCAGCCTCACAAATGCTGGGATTATAAGTGTGCACCACCACACCCAGCAAAATTGTTTCTTTCAGCAGATAACATGATCTTACCTGTCGAAAACTCTAAAGATCATATGAAAAAGTCGTGTTAGAACTAACACTTACTCAGAAATTTCCAAAATATGAAATAGACATACAGAATCATTTGCATTTCTATATACCTACAACGAACAACCTGAAAAGGAAGTAAAGAAAACTCCATTTATAATAGTATCAAAAATAATAAAATGCCTGGGAATAAATTAATCAAGAAACATAAAAGACTTGTACATTAAAAAATATAAAACACGCCAGGCATGGTGGCGCACACTTGTAATCCCTGCAGTTGGGTGGTGGAGACAGGAGGATTACGCAGGTTCAAAGCCAGCCTTGCTGGCTTAAGAGACCCTGTTTCCAAATAAAAAGTATAAAATAGGTCTGGGAGTGTAGTCCCAAGGTAGAAGGGTTTCCAGGAATCCCAGTACCACCACCAAAAAAAAAAATCTATCTATCTATCTATCTATCTATCTATCTATCTATCTATCTATCTATGTATCTATAAAGAAATGAAAGAAGAAAAATAGAGAGACATCCTATGTTCATGAATTGAAAGAGAATGTTGTTAAGATGTTAATACTGTCAAACCGATCTACAGATCTAATGAAATCCCAAGCTGGGCATGGTGGCACACACTTGTAATCCCAGCATTTGGGAGGTCGAGACAGGAGGATGGTGGTTCGTGGGAAACCTCAGCTCTTTAGTGAGGCCCTTTGCAACTCAGTGAGACCCTGTTTCAAAGCAAAGAATAAAAAAAATAGGGCTGAGGATGTAGCTCAGAGGTAGAATGCCCCCGGGTTCAATCTCTGGTACCAATAAATAAATAAATAAATAACCCCCAACCCAGCTGACCACTGTCTGATTTTATTTATCAGACTATTTTTCTGTCACCTCCTAATAAACAACATCTTTGTTCTTTCTACATAAAATTCTAAGCCCTCAGAAGAGAATGCCAGGTCTCCAGGCTATTAGAAGGCCTCTGTCAGATTAACTAATACACAGCCGGGCGTGGTGGTGCATGCATGTATTCCCAGTACTTGGGAGGCTGAGATAGGAGGATTGCAGGTTTGGGAACAGCCTCCGCTACTTAGGCCCTCTCCAACTTAGTGAGATCCTGTCCCAAAATAAAGAATAAGAAATAGGGCTGGGGTGTAGCTAAGAGGTAGAATGCCCCTGGGTTCAATCCCTGGTACTGACAAAAATAACCAATACGCCCAAACTAAATTTTCAGGCTACAGATTATTCATTCTGTCTGAGCCTCTACACATACCCATCCCTCCAGCTTACACACACACTTTCTCACACCTCAGTTAACTTGATATTTCCTTTTAACCATTATATTTCATTTCAAATTTAATTTCCTCCAGAATGCCTTTGTTAAATATGTAAGCCCATCTGATGAGCTGACCTTCTTGTGCTATACCATGTTCCAATAAAATACATCAACTTGGATAAATTACCTAACTTCTCAATTCCTCAATTCTTTTAACTTGTGAAATGAGGATAATAATACTAAATTATAGGGTTGTGATAAGTATAAAATGAGCAAATTCATTTAAAACACTTAGAACATTTCTTGGCACCATATATAGCATTCAGTAAATATTATTTTATATTATTAGTATTAGTAGGTCACTATGCATTGAAACGTTTCTCTCTCTCTCTCTCTCTCTCTCTCTCTCTCTCTATCTATCTATCTTCACAGGCTGATGTTCTCTGGATCAGGAACACTTTCTTACATGTAAAGGATAGTATCTTAACAGTATTCCAGAATCAATAAATGAAGCAGATGAATATGGTCTTTCTCTGTAAACCACCATATATTCCCACAATCCATGCATCAATCTTCTGAAACCACTAGATAATATAGATAGTCTCTGCCCATTCCCTCTACTCTTACTTTGTGTGTGTGTGTGTGTGTGTGTGTGTGTGGTGTGTGTGTGTGTGTGTGTGTGGCAGTGGGGATTAATTCCAGGGGAATTCTACCTCCAAGCTACACCCCGGCCCTATTTTATTTTATTTTTATTTTGAAACAGGGTCTTGCTAGGTTCCTAAGGCTGTCCTTGAACCTGAAATCCTGTCTAAACCTCCCAAGTACTGGGATTACAGGCATGCGCCACTTTCCTCCTCATCTTGTCTAAAACATATGGGACGATCTTCCCCATTTCTCTCCAGAGTACACTCTCTGGGTCCATCCCCCCATTGCTCATCTACAGACAGCATATCCTTCTTTATTATTTTTCAGATCCCAGAATATATACAACCAGAGGCCTGGAAACCTGAAGCCTGACACAGGAATAGATGGGGGGCAGGTAGTGATCCAATAAACAAACACTTGTAGGTTATACAGGCTAGAAAGAAGGAGCAAGCCTCGGGAGAGAAGAATGGTACCTAATTTACACTCTTTTATTTTTTTATTTTTATTTTTGGCACTGGGATTGAACTCGGGGACATTCTACCACAGAGCAACACCTCCAGTCGTTTTTTATTTTTTGTTTTGAAACAGGGTCATGCTCGGTTGCTGAGAGTCTCACTGTGTTTCTGAAGCTGGCCTGGAACCTGTGATCCTCCTGTATTCACCTTCAGGGTACTGGGATTACAGGTGTGTGCCACCACGCCTGGCTAATTTACACTCTTTAGGGACACTGCAACAGAACTTCTGGCCCATGTAAAATGAATAGGACTGTGGTCATTGGCTAGGAAGTTTACAGATAATGGAAACCATTTAAAGAACTTCTCAGGAAAATAGAGAAGTCATAAGGAACACATAAAACAATCAGGCTCAAAGTCCTTTAATTCTCTCATAATTGGTTAAAGCCAAGGAAAATATCTAGTGAATCTCTTTAGATTCCATACTCCATAGTGGTGAAGGCCAGAGTAGATTCAATGAATCATGCCCTAGAAATTCCCTTTCTCCTCACCCTGCTTCTCTATAAGAAAAAGGAGGTTGAGGGGTTAAAATTTGGAGGTGCTAAGAAATTAGGTAAAGTAGGAAATAAGGAATATCCTCAAAGCCTCTGTACCTATGAATATGTAAGTGGGAAGCAAGTCATATAAAAGAAAGGCCTATTCTTAAAAACATAATTAAAACCACTAAGGCAAATTGCTAAATTATGCAGGAACATTTGGGGTCTAACAATCTCTCAGCCAGGCTCCATGCCAATTTGTGTGGTAATTTGTAGAAAGAAAAGGTACACAGTTGATAACTGTGATTTTCTGGCCTATTGAATATATTATTGTAGACTACTGAGCTAGAATACTCTTCCACCCAAATTCTTAGCATTCAGGCCATTAGATGACACCAGATTCGGGACCCAGATGTAAACAACTTTCTTTACCCTGAAGAATCAGTTTGTGCCAGCCCACAACTAGACTCTCTGCCTGTTAGTACTGAAAAAGAGTCAGCTTTCTCTGTTTTCACATTGGCTCACATGTTATCAAGGCTAAGCACAGACTATGGAGAATGCAATCTAACAATGGAGCAAGTGGCTGGAAACAAAGTAGAAAGCTTATGGAATAAGCCCCAAACTCTATGGGAGAAAGAGATTATTGCAATATACTGTGTGGTTTCTCTCAATTCCTCCTCCATCATCTCTGTTTGTTAGTGGTACCACCATCCTTCAGCATTGACCACAAAACCACTCTATCACTATCCCACAATCAAATAAGCAATTTATGTAAATCATAATTCTGTAATGTCTCCCATATTCTCCACATTATCATGTCTTACCTAGAATGCTAAAGCACCTCATCTACATGACACGTCTTTTACCATCCAGTGCAACTTTTTTTTCTTTTTTTTGGTGGTACTGGGGATATAACCCAGGGGCTTTTCTACCTCCAGGCTATACTCCCAGACCTATTTTCTATTTTATTTGGAAACAGGGTCTCACTAAGTTGCTGAGAGCCTCACTAAGTAGCTGAGGCTGGCTTCGAACCTGTGCGATCCTCCTGTCTCAGCCTCCCAAGCACGGGGATTACAAGTGTGAGCCACCACGCTTGGCTCCAGTGCAACTTTTAAATTACATAGTTTTCAGACATTTTAATCAATATTTTATTGGTGCATTATAATTGTACATCATAGTGAGATTCCCCAGGAGAGTCCCCAAGACTCTCCCTTCTTCCTTCTTTCCTATATGTTATAGTCAGATTTATAGTGATACATTTGTATTTGCATATAACATTATGTGATGTGTTTCAAATCTACTGTAAAGGGGGCCTGATTCCAACCCTAGCACCTAACAGATGGCCTGTTTCAAAGCTGACATTTTTCTTCCTTTTTCCTCCCCCTTCCCTTCACCCTCTATTATCAAATAACATGCTCTAACCTGTTTACTGATGGAAGGGGACCTGGCACCTGTGGATCCGGACTGATTCAAGGAAGACTCAAACATGAATTGTGTCTGTGGGCACTGTGAGGTCTGGCTATGAGGTCTGGCTGAAGGAAGTAGAGAACAAAAGAACTCCAGCAGTGCCAGGAAAGTGGCCCTAACCATCCTCCTGCCCTTAGTCCATAAGCATACCTGTCTGGCCCCTGTCAAGACCACCAGTGGAGAAAAGCTATGACGGTGTAACTATCTCTCCCTCCTAATGCCTCATAAAAAGCCTCTAGTCTATAAGGCAGGGGCCCCTGACTCTTGCGGGCTCTCTCTCCTGGTCAGGTGCCTCCTCCCAGATTTATCCCCAAATGAATCTGTTCCTGCTGTCCAGCTGTGCACTCCTCATCCCAATATTTACCAACACATGATATTTACCAACATTGTCCCTTCCGATAACACACCAGCATGACCTGACACCTGTGGATCTGCATACGAATTGACTAAAGGGAGACTTAAACATAAACGATGTCCCTTCTGATAAAGACATGGCCCTGGCCTGTGGAACTGAATAAGAACTGACTCAAGGAAGACTTAACTGTGAATTTTGTCCCTTCTGACAAACACACCAGCACGACCCTGGCCTGCAGATCGAAATAAAAACTGAATCCAAGAAGACTTAAA
The DNA here is from genome assembly GCF_963383645.1 of Muscardinus avellanarius. Lineage (NCBI taxonomy): Eukaryota > Metazoa > Chordata > Mammalia > Rodentia > Gliridae > Muscardinus > Muscardinus avellanarius. The sequence continues at coordinate 112,949,121 of NC_137792.1, read as the reverse complement.
CATGGATTATACCCCTTCCAATAAGACACCAGCATGACCCTAAAGAGATAACTCATAATTTCTTCTTCCTTCTTCCCAAAGGCTTGTTCCAATTATTTGATTTGGCAAATTAGGACAGGTACCCAATATGGTAATACTACCCTTTCCTTCTCCCTTTTCCTCCTCCAATCATCTTCAATTACAGTTCTCTCTCATTTTCTTTGTTCATTCCATTCTTCCCTTCCTTTCTCTTCTTTCTTTCTTTCTTTCTTTCTTTCTTTCTTTCTTTCTTTCTTTCTTTCTTTCTTTCTTTCTTTCTTCCTGAGTATTAAACCCAGGAGCATTATACCTGAGTTAAACTCACAGCCCTATTTTATTTTTTCATTTTGAAACAGGATCTTGCTAAGTTGCTGAGACCAGCCTCAAACCTGTGATCCTCCTATCTCAGCCTTCCAAATACTGGGAGTACAGATGTGAGTCACAATGTCTGACCTTCTTCCTATTTTCTCTCTAGCTTCCACACCTGAGAGAAAAAATTTGGCCCATGATTTTCCAAGTCTGACTGATCTCACTTAGCATGATGTTCTCCACTTCCATCCATTTTCCTGAAAATCACATAGTTTTGTTTCTTTTTATGGCCGAGTAGAATTCTACTGTGTGTCTATACCACATTTTCTCGATCCTTTCATTCACTGGGGTATACCTAGGTTGTTTCATATCTTGGCTATTGTGAATCATGCTACTATAAACATGGGTATGCATGTTTCCCTAGATTATTCTCACTGTAATTCTTTTGGAATAAGACCAATAAGTTTTAATCACAGATCTTATATATCTTTCACTCTCTTGTTTAACAACTCTTTGACCAGAAGCTAAATTAGAAAAGAAAAATCTCCACTAAGCATACACTGGCTACCAGGTCTGGTTCCCACCTACTCTTTCCAATACAAAACACAACTTCACACCATCCATGCTCGTTTCAGAATGACTACTTCCTCTCTGTCCCCCAAAATCACACGATGGACCCTCTGGTTGGAAATTATCAAAGCTCATGATGAATTACTAACATGGCCTTTATTCTTTCCTATGACTCTAGAGCTCATTCTCTAAAGCATTAGTGTTTTCTTGGGCCTTCATATAAAGCCTTTGTATCTGGGATTGACCTTTAAGGGAGAATGGAAAGTAGATTTTCAGTAAGTATTATAATACTTGGCATGAAGTACTTCCCTTCCACCCTTCTGCATCCTAGATCATTCCCTCAGTTAATGCCCTCAGATATCCTCCCTTTCTCCCCAGGCTCTGAGAAAGTTGTATATTTATCCATGCAATTTGCTTGGGTGCACCTGGGCCTTATCTTGCTGTCTCCAGGACATCCATAAATAATTCAAGGTGCAGTACAACGATTCCCATACTAGAGGCAGTGTTGACTAACAATCACAAGAGCCAGAATTATCCAGGATCTATCTGGGAATGGGCTTTAAGAAAGAATGAAAAGATTTCAATAACTATAAGTGTATAAAAATATATATAATTATAATTCTTGGCATGTAGTGTTTCCCTCTCCTCCTATTGACCCTGCATTATTCCCTCTGTTAATGCCTTCAGAGATAAAAAATAATAATAATGTGGGAGGCAGCAAGATTAGGATGAGAATACAGGCTGCTATGCTAGGAGTGAAGGCAGAGGATAAAGCCGATCCCTGCCTGGGAGGCGCTTTCAGTCTTCCTAGAGATACAATATAGATACTCCTTCACAAATGTAAGAATGAATCTGATCTCTTTTCCTGGCTCCTGGTCCTTCCTAACTTGGGGGAAGAAGCCCTCCAGTTCCAACACACATATGTAGAATCCATTCCACTCTCCTTGGCCTGTCAGGGCCTGGCTCCAGATGAATGGCACAGTTTTGTACCTGGAAAGAATTTGTATATGGAAGAGCTGAATGTGGCAATTTACCTTCTTCCTTTGCTCCTTCTAGCATCCATGACAATAAACTATAGAGTAGATATTATACCACGTAGCTTTACAAAGGCAATGATTTATACATATCTGATATCCAACACCCTTCATGATGTGCCTCTCTCACAGGCCCTACCACACAATCAGGACTGTCTACAAACCACAGACTGACCAGTTTTGGACCAATGATGAGAACTCAAATTGTACTACCTGGCCTATATCATACTACAACCAGTTCTACCTCTGAGGTCCTCATGTTTCAGGGCCTCAATATCCAACATTAAGACTTCTCAATATCCTTCAAAACCCAGATGAACAGAAAGCACCGCAGATCCACCTCGTTTTTCGTTAAAAGGGTTTTTGTTTTTGGTTTATTGCAGTCCTGGGGATAAAACCCAGGTGTATTCTACCTCTGAGCGACACACCCAGCCCTATTTTTTTATTCTTTACTTTAAAACAGGGTCTCAGTGATTTGCAAAGGGCCTCACTAAGTAGTAGCTGAGGCTGTCTGTGAACCATGATCCTCCTGTCTCAGCCTCCTGAATGCTGGGATTAAAGCGTGCTCTTTGAAAGGGTTTTTGGAGCTTTGATTTTGATATACAACCTTAAATGGTCCCAGCTATTTCTTGAATATCAGAACAGTCACAATAAGGTCCTATAATCTGACTTTTTGCCCCAGTCTCAATTCAAAAGAAGGTGTAGCTAGGCCTGCAGGGAATTCACTCCTGGCCCAGTCAATGGGCACCCAAGCAGAATCTTGTTTTTACCTCCAGGCCAACATATAACTGAAGGTGTGATACAGCAATTCTGACACTGGAGGCAGTGTTGCCTAACAAATAATCACAAGAACTCTGGCGCTATCTGAGATTGGCCATTAAAAAAGAATGAAAAGGAGATTTTCAGACTTATAATACTTGGCATGAAGTGCTTCTCTTCCACCCCTCTGCAACTTGGATCATTACCTCTGTCAATGCCCCCATAGCTCCTCCTAGTCACTGAAGATGGTCACACACACACACACACGTGCACGTACATACATGCAATCCACCTCTGTGTATTCTACCTTTACCATGATTCTCACAGAAAATCACAAAGTCTCCTAACTGGCCTTCTCACTTCTACTTTCTAGGGTTCTTGACATTATAAAGGATCATCAGTCCATCAGTTTCTAACTAAAAGTGTGTTGTCTGGAATTGGCAAAGGGCTACCTGGAAGAAGGAAGTGGGTGAGAGCTCTGTTTATTCACATTTTAAATTAAACACTGTGGCTTAAACTGCTGTTGTAATACAGTTTTCTTGGACAATGTGAAGAAAGCTGCTGTTGTAATACACAGTTGTAAGATATGCTATTTACCTACTTTTACCCCATGGTAACAATGTTTACAATATCACAACTGACAAGGATACAGTGAGATGCAGAGTATTAACATACCACAACAATTTTTCCTATTGCTTTAAAATATGGTTATACTCACTCCTCTCCTTAGCCCCGGCAACCACTAATTTGTTCTCCATTTTGTGTAATATTTGTCATTTTAGAAATCTTATAGAAATGGAATAACATACTACAGAACTTTAGGGGTTGGGTCATTTTACTCAGCATAGTCTTTTGGATTCTCGTCCAGGCTGCTTTTTATCCCACAGTGTGGACATAGATAGTTCGACCATGTACCTTTTAAAGGAGACCTGAATCGTTTCCAATTTGAGAATGTGATGAAACTGCTATAAGCATTCATGCCCAGATTTTTTGTGGAACCCTATGTTTTCATTTCTTTGAGATACAACCCTAAAAATTCACTTACTGGGTCATAACAGAAATTTTCAGGTTTATTAGTTTAAGAAATTGCCAGAGCAGCTGCATCATTTTACATTCCCATTAGCAATGTAATATATGAGTGATTCTGTTTCTCCCCATCCTCACTAGCACTTAATGTTGTCATGGATTTTTTAAAATTTTAGCTATTTCAATACATGCATAGTATCATTCACTCAGGTTTTAATTTGTATTTCCTAAATGGTTAACAATGTAAAATCTATTTTCATGTTTATTTGCCATTTGTATATCCTCTTCTGTAAAGTATCTCTTTGTGTCTTTTGCCCATTTTCTCATCAGTTTTCTTTTCAACTATTGAATTTTGTGGTGTTTTTTTTCCTTTTAAGTTCTTAGCTTCTACTGGTCCTCTGAAACTACCCTAGAGGGGAAGAGTAAGTGTATAGGTGCTCCATTCTCCCTTATAGTTTGGAGTGCAAGTTCAGGCTTTCAATACGTTTGACATCGTGGAGGGGAAATTTTGTTACTACCACCGAGTAGGGATGGGAAAAAGTTCCACTTCCCCACTTGGTCTTGTTGTATTTTTTTTTGTGTGTGTGTGCTTGGAATTGAACCCAGAGACATTCAACCTCCAAGCTACATTCCCAGCTCTTAAAAAAAAATTTAAGCCAAGTGTTACTAAGTTTCTGAGACTATCCTTGAATCTATGCTCCTCCAGCCTCCCAAGTACTGGAATTATAGGTATGCACCTCCACACCTTGCCCCCACTTAGTCTTTGCCAACATAAGTTTGGCAGGGAGAAAGAGGGGTGTTTCATCATGTTAGTATACAGGTATACATCCAGGTTCTCTATATAGTCTCCACTGACCACACAGTTGAGGACGGGGAGCAAGTATTGATCGATACCACCTTGGCAGAATGGGAATCTGAGCTCCCTACAGGCTCAACCCTGGAAGAGAAATGGGGACACTTTTAACAACCTGGTAAAGATAGAAGTCTAGGCTCTCTAATTGGCCTTTTTTTGGCATTGACCGAGGTAGGTTGCAGTATTTTCTCTTGGGTTTGGCTAATACAGAACAGTTATTGTCTAAAAAGTGTTCTGTCTTACTAGCTTGTCTTTTCCTTTGGCTAAAGAGAGTAGAATTTTTGCATTGTTTTTTTTTTTGTTTTGATTCTTTTTTTTTTTCCTGTGTTCATTGGTATTTCCAGGATGCTGATTTCCTGGTTTATATGAGGCAGGAAGAAACCCAGAAACTAGCCAACATTTTTCCTTTG